>NC_041383.1:312225626-312258514 GCF_002162155.2 Triticum dicoccoides | reverse complement strand
AGCAGCAGTAGCGAAGGAATCGCTCGATCGGGTTCAGTACAACCATCGATCGATCGCTCGGGTTCAGTAATGCGTAGCCTGCAGTGCAATCGCTCGGGTTCAGTTAGAGCCCAACGCCTCGCTCGGGTTCAGTTAGAGCCAACGCCTCGCACACACGCGTGTATGTGTACGAGAGAAACGCGCATCGCTCGGCCCCCGACCTCCCACCGTAACCGGGAACTCCCCGAAATTTTCCTCCCCCTCGCTTCTACCATGGTTTTTCCCGTCATGGACGGCCCAAAGAATGTCATGCAGCTGCGTCTCCGGCCCGCCCAGGACGAAAAGCCCATTTTCTGTCATGATTTTTTGTCATAGAAGTAGGATCCCACCACATCTATGATGATACCGGGTTTAGTCACAATTATCGTCATAGAAGTGCCATATGTATGAAAGAAGAAAACAAATTGTTCGGCCCAAAATGTCACGGGTGTGTCTTTTTTTTGTAGTGATAGTTAATAGCTAGATGGCTTCTTCTCTCTTTTTGGATCTCAATACCATGTTCTCCCCCTCTCTTGTGGAGATCTATTCGATGTAACTCTTTTTGCGGTGTGTTTGTCGAGATCCGATGAATTGTGGGTTTATGATCAAGTATATCTATGAGAAATATTTGAATCTCCTCTGAATTCTTTTATGCATGATTGAGTTATCTTTGCAAGTCTCTTCGAATTATCAGTTTGGTTTGGCCTACTAGATTGATCTTTCTTGCCATGGGAGAAGTGCTTAGCTTTGGGTCCAATCTTACGGTGTCCTTACCCAGTGACAGCAGGGGTTGCAAGGCACGTATTGTATTGTTGCCATCAAGGATAAAAAGATGGGGTTTATATCATGTTGCATGAGTTTATCCCTCTACATCATGTCATCTTTCTTAATGCGTTACTCTGTTCTTATGAACTTAATACTCTAGATGCATGCTAGATAGCGGTCGATGTGTGGAGTAATAGTAGTAGATGCAGGAGGAGTCGGTCTACTTGTCGCGGACGTGATGCCTATATACATGATCATGCCTAGATAATCTCATAATTATTCGCTTTTCTATCAATTGCTCGACAGTAATTTGTTCACCCACCATAATACTTATGCTATCTTGAGAGAAGCCACTAGTGAAACCTATGGCCCCTGGATCTATCTTTTATCATATAAGCTTTCAATCTACTTTTATTTGCATCTTTACTTTTCCAATCTATATTATAAAATACCAAAAATATATTTATCTTATCATACTATCTCTATCAGATCTCACTTTCGCAAGTGGCTGTGAAGGGATTGACAACCCCTTTATTGTGTTGGTTGCGAGTTCTTTGTTTGTTTGTGTAGGTGCGTGGGACTTTTGAGGAGCCTCCTACTGGATTGATACCTTGGTTCTCAAAAACTGAGGGAAATACTTACGCTAATATTGCTGCATCACCATTTCCTCTTCAAGGAAAACCAATGCATGCTCAAGACGTAGCAAGAAGGATTTCTGGCGCCGTTGCCGGGGAGGTCTTCGCTCAAGTCAAGACATACCAAGTACCCATCACAAACTCATCTCCCTCGCATTTACATTATTTTCCATTTACCTCTCGTTTTCCTCTCCCCCACTTCACCCTTGTCGTTTTTTCGCCCTCTCTTTCCCAATCTTCTCCTCTCTTTTTTGCTTGCCTTTTTCTGTTTGCTTGTGTGTTGGATTACTTGTTGCCATGGCGCAAGATAATACCAAATTGTGTGATTTCTCCAATACCAATAATAATGATTTCCTTAGTACTCCGATTGCTACTCTTAATGATGTTGAGTCTTGTGAAATCAATACTGCTTTGCTGAATCTTGTTATGAAAGATCAATTCGTAGGCCTTCCTAGTGAGGATGCCGCTACCCATCTAAACAACTTTGTTGATTTGTGTGATATGCAAAAGAAGAAAGATACGGATAATGATATTGTTAAATTGAAGTTATTTCCGTTTTCACTTAGAGATCGTGGTAAAGTTTGGTTTTCGTCTTTGCCTAAAAATAGTATTGATTCTTGGAACAACTGCAAAGATGATTTTATCTCTAAGTATTTTCCTCCCGCTAAGATTATCACTCTTAGGAACGATATTATGAATTTTAAACAACTTGATCATGAGCATGTTGCCCAATCTTGGGAAAGAATGAAATTGATGATTCGCAATTGCCCTACTCATGGTTTGAATTTATGGATGATCATACAAAAATTTTATGCCAGTTTGAACTTTGCTTCTAGAAATCTTTTAGATTCAGCCTCGAGAGGCACGTTTATGGAAATCACTTTAGGAGATGCTACAAAATTTCTTGATAATATTATGGCTAATTATTCTCAATGGCACACCGAAAGATCTTCTAGTAAAAAAGTGCATGCTATAGAAGAAATCAATGTTTTGAGTGGAAAGATGGATGAACTTATGAAATTATTTGCTATTAATAATACTCCTCTTGATCCCAATGATATGCCTTTGTGTACTTTGATTGAGAATAATAATGAATCTATGGATGTGAATTTTGTTGGTAGGAATAGTTTTGGAAACAATGCTTATAGAGGAAACTTTAATCCTAGACCGTTCCCTAGTAATTCCTCTAATAATTATGCAAATTCCTACAATAATCCTTATGGTAATTTTAATAAGATGCCCTCTGATTTTGAGAATAGTGTTTAAGAATTTATGATTTCTCAAAAGAATTTTAATGCTTTGCTTGAAGAAAAGTTGTTCTAAGTTGATGATTTGGCTAGGAACGTTGATAGACTTTCGCTTGATGTTGATTCTCTTAAACTTAGATCTACTCCTCCTAAGCATGATATCAATGAGTCTCTCAAAGCAATGAGAATTTCCATTGATGAGTGCAAGGAAAGAACCGCTAGATTGCGTGCTAAGAAAGATTGCTTTGTAAAGGCGTGTTCTTCTAGTTTCCATGAAAATAATGATGAAGATCTTAAAGTTATGGATGTGTCCCCTATTAGATCTTTGTTTTACAACATGAATCTTAATAATAATGGGATTGGAGATGAGTCAACTTTCGTTAGAAGGTGTCCCAATAATTCGGAGTTTTTAGATCTTGATGCTAAATTTGGTAAAAGTGGGATTGGAGAGGTCATGACTTTAAATAGCATTGAACCCACTATCTCGGATTTCAAGGAATTTGATTATGATAATTGTTCTTTAGAAGGTTGTATTTCCTTGTTGCAATCCGTTGTTAATTCTCCTCATGCTTATAGTCAAAATAAAGCATTTACCAAACATATCGTTGATGCCTTGATGCAATCTTATGATGAACAACTTAATTTGGAAGTTTCTATACCTAGAAAACTTAATGATGAGTGGGAACCTACTATAAAGATTAAAATTAAACATCATGAGTGTTATGCTTTGTGTGATTTGGGTGCTAGTGTTTCCACGATTCCAAAAACTTTATGTGATATTCTAGGTTTCCATGATCTTGATGATTGCTCTTTAAATTTGCACCTTGCGGATTCCACCATTAAAAAGCCAATGGGAAGGATCAATTATGTTCTCATTGTTGCAAATAGCAATTTGGTGCCCGTAGATTCTATCGTTCTTGATATAGATTGCAATCTTTCTTGCCCTATTATTCTTGGTAGACCTTTCCTTAGAACTATTGGCGCAATTATTGATATGAAGGAAGGGAATATTAGATTCCAATTTCCATTAAGGAAGGGCATGGAGCACTTTCCAAGAAAGAAAATTAAATTACCTTACGAATCTCTCATGCAAGCTACTTATGAATTGAGTGCCAAAGATGGCACTACTTAGATCTATCTTCGCTTTTATGCCTAGCTAGGGGTGTTAAACGATAGCGCTAGTTGGGAGGCAACCCAATTTTATTTGTGTTTTTTGCTTTTGTTTCTGTCTAGTAATAAATTTTGCATCTGCCTTCTGTTTAGATGTGTTTTTATGTTTTAATTAGTGTTTGTGCCAAGTAGAACCTATAGGATAAACCTATGGTGATAGTTAATTAGATTCTGCTGAAAAATAGAAACTTTGCACGCACAAAATTAGTTTTGTTAAATCACAGAAACGTGCTTTTGCGTTGATTCTTTTTTTATATGATCAACAGATAAATTTCCCAGGACTTCCTATTTTTTTAGGATACATAGAGTTCCAGAAGTTTGCGTTAGTTATAGATTGCTATAGATTGTTCTGTTTTTGACAGATTCTGTTTTTCGTGTGTTGTTTGCTTATTTTGATGCATCTATGGCTAGTATTTAGTGGTATGAACCATAGAGAACTTGAAATACAGTAGGTTTAACACAATATAAAAAAAGAATGAGTTCATTACAGTACCTTATGTGGTGGTTTTGTTTTCTTTCACTAACGGAGCTTATGAGATTTCCTGTTGAGTTTTGTGTTGTGAAGTTTTCAAGTTTTGGGTAAAGATTTGATGGACTATGGAATAAGCAGTGGCAAAAGCCTAATCTTGGGGATGCCCATGGCACCCCAAGATATTAAAGAGTAGCCAAAAGCCTAAGCTTTTGGATGCCCCGGGAAGGCATCCCCTCTTTCGTCTTCGTTCATTGGTAACTTTACTTGGAGCTATATTTTTATTCGCCACATGATATGTGTTTTGCTTGGAGCGTCGTGCATGATATTAGTATTTGCTTTTTAGTTTTCCACAATCATGCTTGCTGTACACACCTTTTGCGAGAAGCCCACTTGATTGAAATTTATTAGAATACTCTATGTGCTTCACTTATATCTTTTGAGCTAGATAGTTTTTGCTCTAGTGCTTCACTTATATCTTTTAGAGCATGGCGGTGGCTTAATTTTGTAGAAATTGCTACTCTCTCATGCTTCACTTATATTATTTTGAGAGTTTCTTAGAACAGCAT
Source organism: Triticum dicoccoides (assembly GCF_002162155.2). Taxonomy (NCBI): domain Eukaryota; kingdom Viridiplantae; phylum Streptophyta; class Magnoliopsida; order Poales; family Poaceae; genus Triticum; species Triticum dicoccoides. The sequence continues at coordinate 312,253,641 of NC_041383.1, read as the reverse complement.
GGTATTTGCTATGGTTATAAAATTGGTCCTAGAATGGTAGGCATCCAAGTTGGGTATAATAAAAACTATCATAGGAAGTGAATTGGATGCTATGATCAACTTGATACTTGATAATTGTTTTGAGATATGGAGGTAGTGATATTAAAGTTATGCTAGTTGGGTGATCATGAATTTAAAGAATGCTTGTGTTGAAGTTAGCAAGTCCCGTAGCATGCACGTATGGTTAAAGTTGTGTAACAAATTTGAAACATGAAGTGTACTTGGATTGTGCATCCTTATGAGTGGCGGTAGGGGACGAGCGATGGTCTTTTCCTACCAATCTATCCCTCTAGGAGCATGCGCCTAGTGCTTGGTTTTTGATGACTTCTAAATTTTTGCAATAAGTATATGAGTTCTTTTGACTAATGTTTAGTCCATGGATTATACGCACTCTTACCTTTCCATCATTTCTAGCCTCTTCGGTACCGTGCATTGCCCTTTCTCACCTAGAGAGTTGGTGCAAACTTCGTCGGTGCATCCAAACCCCGTGATACAATACGCTCTATCACACATAAACCTCCTTATATCTTCCTCAAAACAGCCACCATACCTACCTATTATGGCATTTCCATAGCCATTCCGAGATATATTGCCATGCAACTTTCCACCGTTCCGTTTATCTTCATGACGCGCATTACTTTTGTCATATTGCCATTGCATGATCATGTAGTTGACATCGTATTTGTGGCAAAGCCACCATGCATAATTTTTCATACATGTGACTCTTGATTCATTACACCATCCCAGTACACCACCGGAGGCATCCATATAGAGTCTTATCTTGTTCTAGTTTCGAGTTGTAATTCATGTGATGTAATCAATAAAAGTGTGATAGTCATCATTATTAGAGCATTGTCCCAAGAAAAAAAGGAAAAAAGAAAAAAAGAAAAAGAAAGAAAGGCCAAAAATAAAAAAAGAAAAGGCCAAACAAAAAAAAGAAAAAAAAAGAAAGGGGCAATGTTACTATCTCTTTTTTCACACTTGTGCTTCAAAGTAGCACCATGTTCTTCATATAGCGAGTCTCATATGTTGTCACTTTCATATACTAGTGGGAATTTTTCATTATAGAACTTGGCTTGTATATTCCTACGATGGGCTTCCTCAAATGCCCTAGGTCTCCGTGAGCAAGCAAGTTGGATGCGCACCCACTAGTTTTATTTTGTTGAACTTTCATTCATTTATAGCTCTAGTGCATCTGTTGCATGGCAATCCCTACTCCTCATGTTGACATCAATTGATGGGCATCTCCATAGCCCGTTGATTATCCTCATCAATGTGAGACTTTCTCCTTTTTTGTCTTCTCCACACAATCCCCATCACCATATTCTATTCCACCCATAGTGCTATATCCATGGCTCACGCTCATGTATTGCGTGAAAGTTGAAAAAGTTTGAGATTATTGAAGTACGAAACAATTAACTGGCTTGTCATAGGGGGTGTAGAATTTGGGAACATTTTTGTGTGACGAAAATGAAGCATAGCCTAACTATATGATTTTGTAGGGATGAACTTTCTTTAGCCATGTTATTTTGAGAAGTCATGATTGCTTTTATTAGTATGCTTGAAGTATTACTATTTCTTTTGTCAATATGAACTTTTATTTTGAATCATTTGGATCTGAACATTCATGCCACAATAAAGAAAATTACATTGAGAATTATGCTAGGTAGCCTTCCACATCAAAAATTCTGTTTTTATCATTTACCTACTCGAGGACGAGTAGGAATTAAGCTTGGGGATGCTTGATACGTCTCCAACGTATCTATAATTTTTTATTGTTCCATGCTATTATATTACCCCTTTTGGATGTTTATGGGCTTTATTTTACACATTTATATCATTTTTGGGACTAACCTACTAACCGGAAGCCCAACCCGTATTGTTGTTTTTTTGCCTGTTTCAGTATTTCGAAGAAAAGGAATATAAAACGGAGTCCAAACAGAATGAAACCTTCGGGAGCGTGATTTTTGGAACGAACGTGATCCAGAGGACTTGGAGTGCAAGCCAAGAAGCAGCCGAGGCGGAGGGTGGAGGGCGCGCCCCCTATCTTGTGGGCCCCTCGGGCGACCACCGACCTACTTCTTCCTCCTATGTGTACCCACGTACCCCGAAAACATCCAGGGAGCCAATTAAAAACAATTTCCACCACCGTAACCTTATGTATCCGCGAGATCCCATCTTGGAGCCTTCGTCGGTGCTCTACCGGAGGGGGAATCGACCATGGAGGGCTTCTACATCAACACCATAGCCCCTCCGATGAGTTGTGAGTAGTTTACCACAGACCTTCGGTTCCATAGTTGTTAGCTAGATGGCTTATTCTCTCTTTTTGGATCTCAATACCATGTTATCCCCCTCTCTTTTGGAGATCTATTCGATGTAACTCTTTTTGCGGTGTGTTTGTCGAGATCCGATGAATTGTGGGTTTATGATCAAGTATATCTATGAGAAATATTTGAATCTCCTCTGAATTCTTTTATGCATGATTGAGTTATCTTTGCAAGTCTCTTCGATTTATCAGTTTGGTTTGGCCTACTAGATTGATCTTTCTTGCCATGGGAGAAGTGCTTAGCTTTGGGTCCAATCTTACGGTGTCCTTACCCAGTGACAGCAGGGGTTGCAAGGCACGTATTGTATTGTTGCCATCAAGGATAAAAAGATGGGGTTTATATCATGTTGCATGAGTTTATCCCTCTACATCATGTCATCTTTCTTAATGCGTTACTCTGTTCTTATGAACTTAATACTCTAGATGCATGCTAGATAGCGGTCGATGTGTGGACTAATATTAGTAGATGCAGGCAGGAGTCGGTCTACTTGTCGCGGACATGATGCCTATATACATGATCATGCCTAGATAATCTCATAATTATTCGCTTTTCTATCAATTGCTTGACAGTAATTTCTTCAGCCACCGTAATACTTATGCTATCTTGAGAGAAGCCACTAGTGAAACATATGGCCCCTGGATCTATCTTTTATCATATAAGCTTTCAATCTACTTTTATTTGCATCTTTACTTTTCCAATCTATATTATAAAATACTAAAAATATATTTATCTTATCATACTATCTCTATCAGATCTCACTTTCGCAAGTGGCCGTGAAGGGATTGACAACCCCTTTATTGTGTTGGTTGCGAGTTCTTTGTTTGTTTGTGTAGGTGCATGGGACTTTTGAGGAGCCTCCTACTGGATTGATACCTTGGTTCTCAAAAACTGAGGGAAATACTTACACTACTATTACTGCATCACCCTTTCCTCTTCAAGGAAAACCAACGCAAGCTCAAAACGTAGCAGTAGCCATCGATGATTGGGTCGAGGACCAAAGCCGCCGATCCCCCATGATAGATACTGGTCAGGTGGTCCTTGCGATCGAAGGTGATCGGACATGCCGACCATGGATTGAATTTCAGGGCTATAGGCTCTATGGCGTAAACGTCCCGAAGTGTGTGTTTCCTCTCCTTCTTGGGTATATGAGTGGCATAGATCATATTCTACGTTTTTACCTCGGGAGGGGATTGTTTTTGGCCTTCATTGTTCGGCCTACGAGGTTCTTTGTCATCCTCTCTGCAGGGGCTTTTGCCCGCGTCTTCGGCTGTAGCTTTGCCGGCCTGCTTAATTACCCAACAATTACGGTTGGTGTGGTTGGCAGGCTTATCTGCGGTGCCATGTATCTGGCACGGCCTATCCAAGATAACATCCAACTTGGTGGGTCTGTCTTGGTTTCCTCTAGAGGGCTTCTTACGCGCCCCTGACTTGGAATTATGGAATCCGGCAATTACTGTCGTGTCATCGGCCTCAGCCCCGCTGTGGAGACGCTTAGTTTTGTTGCATCGTGGCTTTCCGTTGCCATCCCGTACTTCCCAAGTGCCAGGGTCTTCTAGGTTGGATACTCTATGAGCCAACCAACTATCTTTGCCCGAACAAAAGCGGTTCATAAGGGTGGTAAGGGCCACCATCGTCTTCGGCTTATCCGGGCTGAGCTGGTGTGCCAGCCATTCGTCTTGGATATTGTGCCTGAGCGCGGCTATGGCTTTGGCATCCGTGTAGTCAACTATCTGATTATTTTTAGTAAGGAACCAATTCCATAATTGTCGGGCTGACTCCCCAGGCTGTTGTACCACATGGCTCAAGTCATCGGCATCCGGAGGCCGAACATAGGCGCCTTGAAAGTTGGCTCGAAAAGCATATTCGACCTCCTCCCAGGTCCATATGGAGTCTTCGGGGAGGCTGTTCAACCAATGTCGGGATGGTCCTTTGAGCTTTAGTGGTACATATTTGATGGCGTGGAGGTCAACTCCTCGTGCCATATGAATGTGGAGGAGAAAAATCCTCAATCCACATGGTCGGGTCCGTAGTTCCTCATATGGCTCGATGTTTACGGTTTTAAACCCCTCTGGGAATTGATGTTGCATCACCTCATCTGTGAAGCACATTGGGTGAGCGGCGCTCCTTATTCGGGCTACATCGCATCGAACCTCGGAATCCATCTATGCCCGGCGTTGGTCGCGAACTCTATTGTTTCGGTCACGCCATGCTTGGTATCCATTTCTTCTTTTGGGATGGCAGTCTCTTGATCCGTAAATGGACCTTGATTGACCCGCTCTAGCGGCCAGGTCATGTCGCGAATCATATTGACATTCTAGTTGTGCCACCTCATTGCCTTTATGGCGAGGGGGGCAGGTGGGTATTCGGGCTCTCCAGCCGGCATGTCTCTTCCTTGAGGGGGACGGCCGGGCTGGTCGCCTTGGCGGTACGGGCTCAAGGGCCTTGCCATCAAACCGTGGCAACAGTTTGTGCTTGGGGTAGCTCTTTGTCTATTGTTCATAGACGTACCCTTCTTCAGCTTCTAGGACTTTCGTGCATCTGTTGTTGAGAGTGTCTTGTTCAGCTTTTATCTATTGCTGCTTCTTCTTCAAGCTTCGTGTGGTAGATATTAGTTGTTGCTTGAATCGCTTTTGTCCCAATGGATCTTCTAGGATGATAAAGTCTAATTGCTATCTTCGGAATCGTTGGGGTCCTCGGGATTATGCTGACCCTCATGCCCCTCTAAGCCATCAGATTGGTGTTCGGGGGCGGGGTCGCCAAGGTCTTCCACATTGTCCGGGGTGTCGCTGTCTGCGGTGCCCGTGTTACTTTCCCTGCTACGGCGCCCCTTGGACCGTCGGTGTTACCTCCGGTGCTTAGGGGCTCCTCTCCATGTTTATTATCCCTTCTGGGGGTGTCGTCCCCATTAGCACCATCGTCGTTGTCCTGAGGGGTGTCCACCATGTAGATGTTGTATGTGGATGTGGTCGTCCGTCGGCCAGTGACGGGAGGGGCCATGCCCTCACTGTTGTCATCCATGTTGTTAGCCTCCTCGGAGGCATAGTCCAGCATGTCAGTTAAGTATTCGATAGTGGCTATTAGGTGGGTGGTGGGTGGGATGTAAAATTCCCTGTGGCCTGCCTCAAAGCTCCATTGAGCATGGGCTGAGGACTGGCCATCAACAATAGCCATCATCTCCATCCGGTCCAGCGCCTCATTCAATAAGGCCAGGCTGGCCGGCTCTGCGTATGAGGACTCTTCGGAGTTGACCTCCGTCGTGATGGTAGAGCGGGGCACGAGTCCGGCCAAGGCCAAACCCTGGTCTTCAGACACCATACTAGTGTCGGGGTTCAAAGCCGAATCCATAGTGAGGAGGGCGAATCCGGCTGGGGTTGACTCCCCATCTCCGGACGGAGAACTCCCTGAAGGCTTGAGGCCGAACCCGCAATAGAGAGGAAGGGTTTAGACAGGATTGACTCCTGGTCTTCGGACGTAGGTAGTGCTTCAGAGCTCGAAGCCGGAAGCTTGGTAGGGGCTGATCTGGAGATTCGACTAGGAAGAGGCCCCGAAGTCAACACATCGGAGGCCGCAGTTGCTTGAGGTCTGGCTGAGAAGCCAGTGAAGATCAGATCGCGCCAAGCGTCGGTGACATACTTGAGGTAACCAAACTTGATCTGTTACTCATGGGCGAAACTGTTAACCTGGTTGAGATGACCAGTCAAATCACCGTGTAGGATAATGCTGCCGAAAGAGAAAATTTGCCCGGGGATGAAGATGTCCCCGGTGTTGATGTCGTCTCTGATGATCAGGCGAGCCATCAACCCTTCGGCGATCCAACAGTGGAACTCTCAATGAAAGCACCAATGTCGATGTCAAAACCGGTGGATCTCGGGTAGGGGCTCCTGAACTGTGGATCTTGGATCGATGGGGAACAAGGGACACAGAACACGATATTTACCCAGGTTCGGGCCCTCTATAAGAGGTAATACCTACATCCTGCTTGATTGTACTACTTGTGTATATGGGGGTTATAGAGTTGATCTACCTCGAGATCAGAGGTACTAAACCCTAACTAGTAGGATGGTGATTGTTCTCCTAGCCTCTACGGACCAAGCCCCCTGGTTTATATAGACACTAGGGCTACTGGGGGCTAAAGATAGTCGGTTACATCAAGGAAACGCTAGATCTTCCATATTTACTTGGGGTACACACCAAGGCACAAGTGTCTTCGGTCCGGATACAGTGCGGCCCAACAATCCGGCCCACATGAGATGAGCTGGCATCCCGAGGACCCCCTAGTCCAGGACTCCCTCACGAGCCATTTAATTCAACCAATGCAATCTCTCTTTAAAAGTCGTCCAACGGTGTTTCTTCGAGTGAGCCCTAACCCACATGTCTTTTCCGAGGATCTTACCCGACTCTTCTAATTTTACCGGAGTTATTCTCCAATTCATTTCAAAGTTTGACGCAAGAATGAATTTCATCAATTAGATGCCCTACCAAGATGTTTCCAACATCTTTGGCTCAACCTTTCCTCTTTTCATTCTTCCAGAGTGTCTCAACAATTTTGGTGGTGTTCCTCATCTTCATTCTCAGCATTCAAGACCGATGAAGAGTTTTTCTTATATCTTTATTCGTTCCCTCGGAGATTCATGGTTCAAGCTTGTTGCTATCCTCTCAAATTGTCCTGGTATTGAGAATTTCTTTTCATACTCATTCGAAGCTTTTCATGAGTGTTTTCGTCTGACTCTCCATAGACCATCATTTTAGAATATTTGTTTGTTTCAACTTTCAACTCTCGTTCTCCAATTCTTTTGGTGCATCGTTCAAGTATTCTCTAATCAGGGCGAGATCTCTTCCTTCTCTTGTATCTAAATCCCATCAAATATCTTCGTTCGTTTTCTAATTCTTCCTGGCAAAGCATTCTTTTCTTCGTTCTTTTCAAATTCTTATGGTTTCGTTCAAGATCCATCTTCCTTTGTTATCATATTGATTCGTTTCTTATTTTCAAAGTCCTACCGGCGATTCATTGAAGACTTTATTAAGTTGCGCTATATCAATGTTTTTTTCAATGAGACTAAGTAGTATGCTAAATCCATTGTTTGTCATCAATTTTAATTGGTGAAGGATACACATAACATAATTCTTATTCTTGTTTCATACAAGTGATTAATTCTTTCCTTCAGAGTTTGTTCATCATATCTTATTCTCGGTTTGAGATGCTTCGTCTTTTTCTTTTCAGAGTTCCAAGCTCTCTCAATTATCTCATCGCGAAGCCCCTTCTAAATCAGTGCTAGGCTTCATCTTGTTCTTTTCAACTTTCATTTCGTTGGATCATTCTTTTATTACCGGAGTTCTCACGAAGGCTCAACATGGTGGTCTATTAAGGATTTAATTAATTCTTCAAGTGTTCGTCAAGATTCTTGTTGGAGGAGCTCAAGATTTCTTCATCGTACATTCCAAAGTGCAATTCTTTCTACCTTATCTTTTGAGGTGGTGTTATGTCATTCTTGACAATTTCCCTTCATGTTTCATGATTCACAAGTTGTCATGAATGAGATATTTAAACCCATCATTTTTCTCTGTGTTCAAGAGATCTTTTCAACCCATCAATCTCTTTATTGGAGTTATCTTGGTGCAAATTTCACCTAAAGCCTTCCATTGGGAATGCTGCTATTATGGTGTTTAGCAATGATCCAAGTATTCCCTTATCCTCTCGGTGAAAGAAGTTTTTTTCATCTCGGGCAAGCAATTGTTTCCGTTAGTGGCAGAATTTCACCTCTAGTTTTGCGATGTTTCCATAAGCCCATGAGGAGCATATCTTTTGCTTGTTGAGTCATCCAACAACTCCATCCAAGCCTTTCTCCTAAGGATGCTCTTTCAAGATTGCTTGTGGTGGAAGATGTGGTTGTCTTCTCCATTCTTTTCATTCCATTCTTTCTTTTCTTCCGGAGGCATTGTTGTTGCTCTCGTCAAGTATCATCCCATCCTGTCAAGTTCATGTACAAATCCTACCATTTTCAACCGGAGTGCTTCCAGATTCTCCTCTTCCTTGTCTATCCCATTTCAACCGGAGTGGTTTCAAATTCTTCCTTGTCCATTGAGCTCGCCATTCATATCCTTGCAACCTCCAAGTTTCTCATGGTGTTTATTGTTCCCTCTTTTCTAACGAAGTGGTCTTAAATTCGTTCATCTCCTTTGTCAACTCTTTATGTCTTTGTAACCCTTTCTCATGCCTTCGCAACCTCGAAGGGTCTTTGGTTTCACTCATTTGTCAAGAAGCAACTTTGTTTTACCTCTTCCTTCCGTTGCCATCCATAGATCTCGGGGCGAGATCTCTTGTAAGTGGAGGAGAGTTGTGCTACCTCTTAAGCACTGCATTAGTTTTCCCTTGAATAGGAAAGGGTGATGCAGTAAAGTAGCATAACTATTTCCCTCAGTTTTTGAGAACCAAGGTATCAATCCAGTAGGAGGCTCCTCACAAGTCCCTCGTACCTACACAAACAAACAAGAACCTCGCAGCCAACGCGATAAAGGGGTTGTCAATCCCTTCACGGCCACTTGCAAAAGTGAGATCTGATAGAGGTAATAAGATAAGATAAATATTTTTGGTATTTTTATAATATAGATTGTAAAGTAAAGATTGCAAAATAAAGTAATCGAAAACTTACATGATAAAAGATAGACCCGGGGGCTATAGGTTTCACTAGTGGCTTCTCTCAAGGTAGCATAAGTATTACGGTGGGTGAACAAATTACTGTCGAGCAATTGATAGAAAAGTGCATAGTTATGAGATTATCTAGGCATGATCATGTATATAGGCATCACGTCTGTGACAAGTAGGCCGAAATGATTCTGCATCTACTACTATTACTCCACACATCAACCACTATCCAGCATGCATCTAGAGTATTAAGTTCATAAGAACAGAGTAACGCATTAGGCAAGATGACATGATGTAGAGGGATAAACTCAAACAATATGATATAAACCCCATCTTTTTATCCTCGATGGCAACAATACAATATGTGCCTTACTGCCCCTGCTGTCACTGGGAAAGGACACCGCAAGATTGAACCCAAAGCTAAGCACTTCTCCCATTGCAAGAAAGATCAATCTAGTAGGCCAAACCAAACTGATAATTCAAAGAGACTTGCGAAGATAACAAATCATACATAAAAGAATTTAGAGGAGATTCAAATATTTGTCATAGATAAACTTGATCATAAACCCACAATTCATCGGATCTCCACAAACACACCGCAAAAAGAGTTACATCAAATAGATCTCCAAGAAGATCGAGGAGAACTTTGTATTGAGATTCAAAGAGAGAGAAGAGGCCATCTAGCTAATAACTATGGACCCAAAGGTCTCTGGTAAACTACTCACAACTCATCGGAGAGGCCTTGGCGATGATGTAGAAGCCCTCCGTGATCGATTCCCCCTCCGGCGGAGCGCCGGAAAAGGCTCCAAGATGGGATCTCACAGGTACAGAAGGTTGCGGCGGTGGAAATAGGTTTTCGTGGTGCTCCTAGATGTTTTCAAGGTATGGAGGTATATATAGGCGAAGGAGGTCGGTCAGGGGAGCCACGAGGGGCCCACGAGGGTGTTGGGGATCATTGCAGAAATTAAAAAAAATCTACGCATCATCAAGATCAATCTATGGAGAGACTAGCAACGAGAGAGAGGGGAGTGCATCTTCATACCTTTGAAGATCGCAAAACGGAAGCATTGCAAGAACGCGGTTGGAGGAGTCGTACATGTAGCGATTCAGATCGCGGTCGATTCCGATCTTAGCGCCGAACAACAGCGCCTCCGTGTTCAACACACGTGCAGCCTGGTGACGTCTCCCGCACCTTGATCTAGCAAGGAGGAGGGAGAGGTTAGGGAAGACAAATCCAGCAGCAGCACGACGGCGTGGTGGTGGTGGAGCAGTGGTTCTCTGGCAGGGCTTCGCCAAGCTCAAACGGAGGAGGAGAGGTGTTGGAGAGGGGGAGGGTTGCGCCTTGGATGTGGTGCGGATGCCCTCCCTCCTCCCCTCTATTTATAGGGTGAAGGGGGAAGGGGGCCGGCCCCTCTAGATGAGATCTAGAGGGGGGGCGGCGGCCAAGGGGAGGGGGCTTGCCCCCCAAGCCAAGGGGGGCGCCCCCTTTAGGGTTCCCCCCAACCCTAGGTGCATGGGCCCTAGGGGGGATGGCGCCCAGCCCACTTAGGGGCTGGTTCCCTTCCATATACAGCCCATAGGTCCCTCCGGGGCAGGTGGGCCCTCCCGGTGGACCCCGGGAACCCCTTCGGTGGTCCCTGTACAATACCGGCAAACCCCTGAATACTTCCGTGACCGTATGATGACTTCCCATATATAAATCTTCACCTACGGACCATTTCGAAACTCCTCATGACGTCCGAGATCTCATCCGGGACTCTGAACAACACTCGGTAACCACATACAAACTTTCCCTATAACCCTAGCATCATCGAACCTTAAGTGTGTAGACCCTACGGGTTCGGGAATCATGCAGACATGACCGAGACAGCTCTCTGGCCAATAACCAATAGCGGGATCTAGATACCCATGTTAGCTTCCACATGGACCACGATGTCGAGGATTCAAGCAATCTCGTATACAATTCCCTTTGTCAATTGGTGCGTTACTTACCCGAGATTCGATCGTCGGTATCCCAGTACCTCGTTCAATCTCGTTACCAGCAAGTCACTTTACTCATTCCGTAATGCATGATCCCGTGACCAACTACTTAGTCACATTGAGCTCATTATGATGATGCATTATCGAGAGGGCCCAGAGATACCCCTCCGTCATACGGAGTGACAAATCCCAGTCTCGATTTGTGCCAACCCAACAAACACTTTCGGAGATACCTGTAGTGCACCTTTATAGCCACCCAGTTACTTGTGACGTTTGGTACCCCCAAAGCACTCCTACGGTATCCGGGAGTTGCACGATCTCATGGTCTAAGGAAATGATACTTGACATTAGAAAAGCTTTAGCAAACGAACTACATGATCTTGTGCTAAGCTTAGGATTGGGTCTTGTCCATCACATCATTCTCCTAATGTTGTGATCCCATTATCAATGACATCCAATGTCCATAGTCAGGAAACCATGACCATCTGTTGATCAACGAGCTAGTCAACTAGAGGCTCACTAGGGACATGTTGTGGTCTATGTATTCACACATGTATTATGGTTTTCGGTCAATGCAATTATAGCATGAACAATAGACAATTATCATGAATAAGGAAATAAAATAATAACCATTTATTATTGCCTCTAGGGCATAATTCTAATAGTCTCCCACTTGCACTAGAGTCAATAATCTAGTTACATTGCGATGAATCGAACACCCATAGAGTTCTGGTGTTGATCATGTTTTGCTCGCGGAAGAGGTTTAGTCAACGGATATGCGACATTCAGATCCGTATGCACTTTACAAATATCTATGCCTCCATCTTGAACATTTTCACGAATGGAGTTGAAGCGACGCTTGATGTGCCTGGTCTTCTTGTGAAACCTGGGCTCCTTGGCAAGGGCAATAGCTCCAGTGTTGTCACAGAAGAGAGTCGTCGGGCTCGACTCATTGGGAATAACTCCTAGGTCGGTAATGAACTCCTTCATCCAGATTGCTTCATGTGCTGCCTCCGAGGTAGCCATGTACTCCGCTTCACATGTAGATCCCGCCACGACGCTTTGCTTGCAACTGCACCAGCTTACTGCCCCACCATTCAAAATATACACGTATCCGGTTTGTGACTTGGAGTCATCCAGATCTGTGTCGAAGCTAGCATCAACGTAACCCTTTACGACGAGCTCTTCGTCGCCTCCATAAATGAGAAACATATCCTTAGTCCTTTTCAGGTACTTCAGGATATTCTTGACCGTTGTCCAGTGTTCCATGCCAGGATTACTTTGGTACCTCCCTACCAAACTTACGGCAAGGTTTACATCAGGCCTGGTACACAGCATGGCATACATAATAGACCCTATGACTGAGGCATAGGGGATGACACTCATCTTTTCTCTATCTTCTGTCGTGGTCAGGCTTTGAGCCAAACTCAATCTCACACCTTGCAATACAGGCAAGAACCCCTTCTTGGACTGATCCATATTTAACTTCTTCAATATCTTATCAAGGTATGTGCTTTGTGAAATACCTATGAGGCGTCTCGATCTATCTCTATAGATCTTGATGCCTAATATGTAAGCAGCTTCTCCAAGGTCCTTCATTCAAAAACACTTATTCAAGTAGGACTTTATGCTTTCCATAAGTTCTATATCATTTCCCATCAATAGTATGTCATCCACATATAATATGAGAAATGCTACAAAGCTCCCACTCACTTTCTTGTAAACGCAGGCTTCTCCATAAGTCTGCATAAACCCAAATGCTTTGATCATTTCATCAATGCGAATGTTCCAACTCCGAGATGCTTGCACCAGCCCATAGATGGAGCGATGGAGCTTGCATAACTTGTTAGCATTCTTAGGATCGACAAAACCTTCCGGCTGCATCATATACAATTCTTCCTTAAGGAAGCCGTTAAGTAATGCCGTTTTGATGTCCATTTGCCATATCTCGTAATCATAGAATGCGGCAATTTCTAACATGATTCGGACGGACTTCAGCTTCGCTACAGGTGAGAATGTATCATCATAGTCAACCCCTTGAACTTGTCGATAACCCTTAGCGACAAGCCGAGCTTTATGGATGGTAATATTACCATCCGCGTCCGTCTTCTTCTTAAAGATCCATTTATTTTCTATCGCTCGCCGATCATCGGGCAAGTCTGTCAAAGTCCATACTTTGTTTTCATACATGGATCCTATCTCGGATTGCATGGCTTGAAGCCATTTGTTGGAATCTGGGCCCGCCATCGCTTCTTCATAGTTCGAAGGTTCACCGTTGTCTAACAACATGATTTCCAGGACAGGGTTGCCATACCATTCTGGTGTGGAACGTGTCCTTGTGGACCTATGAAGTTCAGTAGCAACTTGATCCAAAGTACCTTGATCATCATCATTAACTTCCTCTCTAGTCGATGCAGGCACCATAGAAACATCTTCCTGAGCTGCGCTACTTTCCGGTTCAAGAGGCAGTACTTCATCAAGTTGTACTTTCCTCCCACTTACTTCTTTCGGGAGAAACTCTTTCTCCAGAAAGGACCCATTATTGGTAACAAAGATATTGCCTTCGGATCTAAGGTAAAAGGTATACCCAATGGTTTCCTTAGGGTATCCTATGAAGACACATTTTTCTGACTTGGGTTCGAGCTTTTCAGGTTGAAGTTTCTTGACATAAGCATCGCATCCCAAACTTTTAGAAACGATAGCTTAGGTTTCTTCCCAAACCATAATTCATATGGTGTCGTCTCAACGGATTTAGACGGTGCCCTATTTAAAGTGAATGTGGATGTCTCTAAAGCATATCCCCAAAATGATAGCGGCAAATCAGTAAGAGACATCATAGATCGCACCATATACAATAGAGTGCGATTACGACATTCGGACACACCGTTACGCTGAGGTGTTCCAGGCAGCATAAGTTGTGAAACAATTCCACATTTCCTTAAGTGCGTACCAAACTCGTGACTCAAATATTCTCCCCCATGATCTAATCGTAAGAACTTTATTTTTCTATCACGTTGGTTCTCCACCTCATTTTGAAATTCCTTGAACTTTTCAAAGGTCTCATAATTGTGTTTCATTAAGTAGACATACTCGTATCTACTTAAGTCATCAATGAGGGTGAGAACATAATGATAGCCACCGCGAGCCTCAACGCTCATTGGACCGCACACATCAATATGTATGATTTCCAACAAGTTGGTTGCTCACTCCATTGTTCCGGAGAACAGAGTCTTGGTCATCTTGCCCATGAGGCATGGTTTTCATGTGTCAAATGATTCATAATCAAGAGACTCCAAAAGTCCATCTACATGGAGCTTCTTCATGCGTTTGACACCAATGTGACCAAGGCGGCAGTGCCACATGTATGTGGGACTATCATTATTAACCTTCCATCTTTTGGTATTCAAACTATGAATATGTGTAACATCACGTTCGAGATTCATTAAGAATAAACCATTGACCAGCGGGGCATGACCATAAAACATATCTCTCATATAAATAGAACAACCATTATTCTCGGATTTAAATGAGTAGCCATCTCGCATTAAACGAGATCCAGATACAATGTTCATGCTCAAAGTTGGCACTAAATAACAATTATTGAGGTTTAAAACTAATCCCGCAGGTAAATGTAGAGGTAGTGTGCCTACGATGATCACATCGACCTTGGAACCATTCCCGACGTGCATCGTCACCTCGTCCTTCGCCAATCTCCGCTTATTCCGCAGCTCTTGTTTTGAGTTACAAATATGAGCAACCGCACCGGTATCAAATACCCAGGAGCTACTACGAGTACTGGTAAGGTACACATCAATAACATGTATATCACATATACCTTTGGTGTTGTCGGCCTTCTTGTCCGCTAAGTACTTGGGGCAGTTCCGCTTCCAGTGACCGTTTCCCTTGCAATAAAAGCACTCAGTCTTAGCTTTGGGTCCATGCTTTGGCTTCTTCCTGGCAACTGGCTTACCAGGCGCGGCAACTCCCTTGTCGTCCTTCTTGAAGTTCTTCTTACCCTTGCCTTTCTTCAAACTAGTGGTTTTACTGACCATCAACACTTGATGTTCCTTTTTGATCTCCACCTCCGCTGATTTCAGCATCAAAAATACCTTAGGAATGGTTTTCACCATCCCCTGTATATTGAAATTCATCACAAAGCTCTTGTAGCTAGGTGGAAGCGACTGAAGGATTCTGTCAATGACCGCGTCATCCGAGAGATTAACTCCTAGCTGAGACAAGCGGTTGTGCAACCCAGACATTTTGAGTATGTGCTCACTGACAGAACTATTCTCCTCCATCTTACAACTGTAGAATTTGTTGGAGACTTCATATCTCTCGGCTCGGGCATGAGCTTGGAAAATCATTTTCAGCTCTTGGAACATCTCATATGCTCTGTGCCGCTCAAAACGGTTTTGGAGCCCCGATTCTAAGTTGTAAAGCATGTCGCACTGAACCAGGGAGTAATCATCACTACACGACTGCCAGGCGTTCATAACGTATTGAGTTGCTAGGAAAACAGGCGCTTCACCTAGAGGTGCATCAAGGACATATGCTTTCTTGGCAGCTATGAGGATG
Source organism: Triticum dicoccoides (assembly GCF_002162155.2). Lineage (NCBI taxonomy): Eukaryota > Viridiplantae > Streptophyta > Magnoliopsida > Poales > Poaceae > Triticum > Triticum dicoccoides. The sequence goes on along the minus strand of NC_041383.1, from coordinate 312,238,077 downwards.
ATCCTCAAGTTACGGACCCAGTCCGTATAGTTGCTACCATCGTCTTTCAGCTTGGTTTTCTCTAGGAACGTGTTGAAGTTGAGGGCAACATTAGCGTGGGCCATTTGATCTACAAGACATATTGCAAAGATTTTTAGACCAAGTTCATGATAATTAAGTTCATCTAATCAAATTATTTAATGAACTCCCACTCAGATAGACATCCCTCTAGTCATCTAAGTGATACATGATCCAAGTCAACTAGGTCGTGTCCGATCATCACGTGAGACGGACTAGTTATCATCGGTGAACATCTTCATGTTGATCGTATCTACTATACGACTCATGTTTGACCTTTCGGTCTCTTGTGTTCCGAGGCCATGTCTGTACATGCTAGGCTCGTCAAGTCAACCTAAGTGTTTTGCGTGTGTAAATCTGGCTTACACCCGTTGTATGCGAACGTCAGAATCTATCACACCCAATCATCACGTGGTGCTTCGAAACAACGAACTTCGCAACGGTGCACAGTTAGGGGGAACACTTTCTTGAAGTTTTATGAGGGATCATCTTATTTATGCTACCGTCGTTCTAAGCAAATAAGATGCAAAAACATGATAAACATCACATGCAATCAAATAGTGACATGATATGGCCAATATCATTTTGCTCCTTTTAATCTCCATCTTCGGGGCGCCATGATCATCATCCTCACCGGCATGACACCATGATCTCCATCATCATGATCTCCATCATCGTGTCTTCATGAAGTTGTCTCGCCAACTATTACTTCTACTACTATGGCTAACGGTTTAGCAATAAAGCAAAGTAATTACATGACGTTATTCAATGACACGCAGGTCATACAATAATTAAGACAACTCCTATGGCTCCTGCCGGTTGTCATACTCATCGACATGCAAGTCGTGATTCCTATTACAAGAACATGATCAATCTCATACATCACATATATATCATTCATCACATCCTTTTGTCCATATCACATCACACGGCATATGCTGCAAGAACAAGTTAGACGTCCTCTAATTGTTGTTGCAAGTTTTTTTTACGTGGCTGCTATAGGTTTCTAGCAAGAACGTTTCTTACCTACGCCAAAACCACAACATGATATGCCAATTGCTATTTACCCTTCATAAGGACCCTTTTCATCAAATCCGATCCGACTAAAGTGGGAGAGACAGACACCCGCTAGCCACCTTATGCAACTAGTGCATGTCAGTCAGTGGAACCTGTCTCACGTAAGCGTACGTGTAAGATCGGTCTGGGCCGCTTCATCCCACGATCCGTCGAATCAAGATAAGACTAGTAGTGGCAAGTAAATTGACAAAATCGACGCCCACAACAACTTGTGTTCTACTCGTGCAAAGAAACTACTCATAGACCTAGCTCATGATGTCACTGTTGGGGATCGTTGCAGAAATTAAAAAAATTCTATGCATCACCAAGATCAATCTATGGAGAGACTAGCAACGAGAGAGAGAGAGAGGAGTGCATCTTCATACCTTTGAAGATCGTGAAATGGAAGCGTTGCAAGAACACGGTTGGAGGAGTCGTACACGTAGCGATTCAGATTGCGGTCGATTCCGATCTTAGCGCCGAATAACGGCGCCTCCGCATTCAACACACGTGCAGCCCGGTGACATCTCCCGCGCCTTGATCCAGCAAGGAGGAGGGAGAGGTTGGGGAAGACAACTCCAACAGCAGCACGACGGCGTGGCGGTGGTGGAGCAGCGGTTCTTTGGCAGCTCAAACGGAGGAGGAGAGGTGTTGGAGATGGGGAGGGTTGCGCCTTGGATGTGGTGCGGCTGGCCTCCCTCCTCCCCTCTATTTATAGGGTGAAGGGGGAAGGGTGGCCAGCCCCTCTAGATGAGATCTAGAGGGGGGGCGGCGGCCAAGGGGAGGGGGCTTGCCCCCCAAGCCAAGGGGGGCGCCAACTTTAGGGTTCCCCCCCCCAACCCTAGGCGCATGGGCCCTAGGGGGATGGCGCCCAGCCCACTTAGGGGCTGGTTCCCTTCCATATACAGCCCATAGGGCCCTCCGGGGCAGGTGGACCCTCCTGGTGGACCCCGGAACCCCTTCGGTGGTCCCGGTACAATACCGGCAAACCCTCGAATACTTCTGGTGACCGTATGATGACTTCCCATATAGAAATCTTCACCTTCGAACCATTCCGGAACTCATCGTGACGTCCGAGATCTCATCCAGGACTTCGAACAACATTCGATAACCACATACAAACTTTTCCTATAACCCTAGCGTCATCGAACCTTAAGTGTGTAGACCCTACGGGTTCGGGAATCATGCAAACATGACCGAGACAGCTCTCCGGCCAATAACCAACAGCGGGATCTAGATACCCATGTTAACTCCCACATGTTCCACGATGATCTCATCGGATTAACCACAATGTCGAGGATTCAAGCAATCCCGTATACAATTCCCTTTGTCAATTGGTACGTTACTTGCCCGAGATTCGATCGTCGGTATCCCAATACCTCGTTCAATCTCGTTACCGGCAAGTCACTTTACGCGCTCTGTAATGCATGATCCCGTGACCAACTATTTGTCACATTGAGCTCATTATGATGATGCATTATCGAGAGGGCCCAGGGATACCTCTCCGTCATACGGAGTGACAAATCCCAGTCTTGATTCGTGCCAACCCAGCAGACACTTTCGGAGATACCTATAGTGCACCTTTATAGCCACCTAGTTATGTTGTGACGTTTGGTACACCCAAAGCACTCCTACGGTATCCGGGAGTTGCACAATCTCATGGTTTAAGGAAATGTTACTTGACATTGGAAAACTTTTAGCAACCGAACTACACGATCTTGTGCTATGTTGTAACGCCCCAGATACAACTTTCCATATCTGTAACTCCGACTCTTGCCTTTTCCGGAGATACGAGATGTTATTTCCTTCGTGGTTGGATTTTTGTCTTTTGTTTTGCATTTTGCTCATGTCATGCATTTCATCTCATGTCATAATTCGCATTGCATCTGCATGTTTTCATAAAACTCACAGCCGTTCGTACTTGTCGCTTCTCTCCTTGCCTTCGTGGCATGTCGTCACCGCTTGTCTTCGTTGACCGTTCTGAGACCAACCACCCACTTGCACGCGATCGCCTTGTTCCTCTTCACAGCGCACAGACCCCTACCGCATGTCCGAAACTCCCCCGAACCCGACCCAGGCTGTCGTCACCGTTGGGTCCGGATGATCCCCTAACATCCCTAAAACATCTCTGTTTTCTCTTTTGGACTTCCTAAGCCTATTTTTTTGGGACCGTCTGATTTCGATCTGAGGGTCGAGATAGCCCCTATCCTAATCCACGTGATGTATATATAATCACCCAACCCTAGATCCTAGGCGCCTTGTCCCATCCTTCCATTCCCTCCGCCGCCACCCGACCAAATCCCTTCGCTCTCGGGATCCTCCTCTAGCCAACCACGCGCAGCCATCTCCCTCCTTGCTTTCATCCTCGAGCCAATCCCCTCGCTCGATCCAGCAACCGTCCAAGCCTCCACCTTCCCTCGATCCAAAATCCCTTCGGGCTTCTCTGCGTCGATCCCTGAGCTCCATAGCCACCTCCACATGCCCTCGTCCGCGAGCACCTGAGGCTCCTGCCTCCTCCTCATCGCCTCGCACCTCACCCCGGTGTTCCCGACCGGCTCGTCCCCGTGCTCGTCCCTGTGCTCGTCCCTCCAACACCCGAGCAAGGAGTTCCCCTCGGCCCCGGTGCCTGCAGCTCCCCCGGTCCTCCCGTCCTCTGCAGCCATGAACAGCCCCAGGAGCTCCCTCGCAGCAGTCCGGATCTGGTGCCTCGCCGGAGAACGCCGTCCTCGACCGGAGCCCATGACCAGGCCGGCCACGTTGCACCACCTCTCCCTTCCCCTGTTTCCCTCTATCTCTCCATCTCTCTTTCTCATAGTTCCTGTCTCTCGACAGGGAAACCCATCGTTGTCATGCGCCCGGATTTGCTCGTCTTAGTCGTCGTCCTCTGCATCGTGCCCGCGCCAATGCTTCTGCTTCTTCTGTGTTGACCGTGTCTTCCCCCGCGTGCCCGCTCGATCCAGCCAGCGCCTGGGACGCGAGCCGCCCCGCGCCAAGTTCCTGCCACGCCAGGACGCCGCTGCATCCTCTGCTTTCCCTGCAACGAGCATCAGCCACTTCGCCCCGCTCTGTTGACCGCGTCGCTGCCCCAGGCTGCTACGTCACCAAGGCCCAGCGCCTCTTCCACCGACCGGCCCAAGGGCCAGGGTGAGCAGCCCCCCTGGCCTTTCCTCTATTGGGCTAGTCAGATTCGGCCCATGCATGTTTTTTCCCTTCTGCAGTTTTAGCATTATCCATAGGAAACCTGTTTTGCAGAAAACCCCCTAGAGTTCATGCATTTAATAACTCACAAATGGTGCATCATATGTAAATAATTTATATATGTAAAATGCTTAGAATTTTGTGTAGATTAATAATATGTCACTTTCATCCATGTTTAAAATGTCTAAATTGCTGTTTGCAGTTGTTTTGCACAATAGCATGTTAAAATGATTTATTTCATAACTAAATAACCGTAGCTCCAATTTTAATAAACTGCATATGTAAATGGGGTGGAAAAATGCCTAGATTAACATGGTGCACTTAATTTTCCTGTTTAACAACAATAAAATATGTTTTAGGGCAGATCAGTACCAAATTCATAATTTGCATATGGAGATTTTCCGGAATTGTTGTTTGTTATATCCGGCCCCATTTAAATTGCCTAAATAGTTAGTTTTATTTTGCTTCACCTCTTGCCATGTTTAACAACATTTAATATTGCTGTGTACCTAAACGAGAGCAAACTAAATAACTCGAATGTGGTGTTTCGTCAATATGCAACTCGTTGCATATTGAGCTCCACTTAACTTGTAGTATTGTTTGTTGCACTTTGTCATGCCATGCCACATTAAACTGGACATGCATCATACTTGTTTGTGCATCATGACATGTTTATGCTTGCGTGTTTACCATGTTGTTTGCTTCTTTCCGGTTTGCTTCTCTCGTTAGCTTCGGTTTCGTTCTGGAGTTGTGAGGATTCGTTCGACTACTCCCGTTCGTCTTCTTCATGGACTCGTTCTTCTTCCTAGCGGGATTTCAGGCAAGATGACCGCTACCCTGGATCTCACTACTATCATTGCTATGCTAGTTGCTTCGTTCTATTGCTTTGCTGCGCTACCTATCACCTGTTTACCAAGCCTCCCAAATTGCCATGTCAGCCTCTAACCTTTGCACCCTTCCTAGAAAACCATTGCTTGGCTATGTTACCGCTTTTGCTCAGCCCCTCTTATAGCGTTGTTAGTTGCAGGTGAAGTTGAAGATTGCCCCATGGTGGACAGGATTATGTTGGGATATCACAATATTCTCTTATTTAATTAATGCATCTATATACTTGGTAAAGGGTGGAAGACTAGGCCTTATGCCTGGTGTTTTGTTCCACTCTTGCCGCCCTAGTTTCCGTCATACCGGTGTTATGTTCCCGGATTTTGCGTTCCTTACGCGGTTGGGTGATTTATGGGACCCCTTTGACAGTTCGCTTTGAATAAAACTCCTCCAGCAAGGCCCAACCCTGGTTTTACCATTTGCCTCACCTAGCCCTTTTTCCCTTGGGTTTCCGGAGCCCGAGGGTCATCTTTATTTACCCCCCCCCCCCCGGGCCAGTGCTCCTTCGAGTGTTGATCCGAAACGGGCAGACTGCGGGGCCACCTCGGGGTAATTCGAGGGCTGGTTTTACTCGTAGGCTGAGCTATCCGGTGTGCCCTGAGAACGAGATATGTGCAGCTCCGATCGGGATTTGTCGGCACATCGGGCGGCTTTGCTGGTCTTGTTTTACCATTGTCGAAATGTCTTGTAAACCGGGATTCCGAGTCTGATCGGGTCTTCCTGGGAGAAGGTATATCCTTCGTTGATCGCGAGAGCTTATCATGGGCTAAGTTGGGACACCCCTGCAGGGTATAAACTTTCGAAAGTCGTGCCCGCGGTTATGGGCAGATGGGAATTTATTAATGTCCGGTTGTAGATAACTTGACACCAGATCCGAATTAAAACGCATCAACCATGTGTGTAGCCGTGATAGTCTCTTTTCGGCGGAGTCCGGGAAGTGAACACAGTTTTGGGTTATGTTTGACGTAAGTAGGAGTTCAGGATCACTTCTTGATCATTGCTAGCTTCACGACCGTTCCGTTTGCTCTCTTCTCGCTCTTATTTGCGTATGTTAGCCACCATATATGCTTAGTCGCTGCTGCAGCCTCACCACTTTACCCCTTCCTTTCCCATTAAGCTTTGCTAGTCTTGATACCCATGGTAATGGGATTGCTGAGTCCTCATGGCTCACAGATTACTATAACAACAGTTGCAGGTACAGGTTATGCGATGATCATGACGCAAGAGCGATGTTTGCTTGTTTTGGAGTTCTTCTTCTGCTTCTTCTTCGATCAGGGGATAGGTTCCAGGTCGGCAGCCTGGGATAGCAGGGTGGATGTCGTTTGAGTTTCTGTTTGTGTTTCATCCGTAGTCGGATGTTGCTCTTATGTATGATGTATTGTTGTATTCATGTGGCATTGTATGCCTTTTGTATGTATCCCCATCTATTATGTAATGTTGATGTAATGATATCCACCTTGCAAAAGCGTTTCAATATGCGATTCTATCCTTGGTGGGACCTTCGAGTCTCTTTAGGATAGTATCGCATATTGGGCGTGACAAGTTGGTATCAGAGCCTCGACAGACCATAGGATCCCCCTTGATTGTTGGCCGTTGTTGAGTCTAGAAAAAACTATTTTGAGTCTTAGGATTATATATATCGGAGAGTAGGATTCTTTTTACTCCTCAGGCCCTTCTTCGCTCTGGTGAGATCTCCTGACGTAGATGTTTTGACTTTCCTCTCCTCAAATTTCACTAAAAAAATTTAGGATCACGCGGGTATCTTGGAATCATTCCGATGGTTTTGTGACGAGAACATTGTTCTTGGTGCCTCCTGTCTTTTATGTGGCAGTGACCCAGGGAGTTGAGCTCCGAGGTGTTGTTGTCACAATTTTATCGTTGCAGTTCTGGAATACCTGAGTTTTGCCGACATCGAAAATCTCTTTTATGCAGTTGTTGGTGAGATAACCTCGACGTCACCCAGTACTGGGGAGTTCGGGAGTATTGCCATAGCTCGTATAACGGATGCTTTTCGAAGGTTGAGGTACACGATTTCCGGAGTTTTCTTGGTTATGTGTTGAAGGATGGATACAGCTGGATGTAGGGATTGTTAGTTTGGGTGAGATATATTGCTTCCCCTGTATCCCCAACACCAGATTGCATAACCAGAAAGTTTCGGGAGTTTTATAGGTGGGAATTCAAGTAGCTCCTAGAATATCTTTCCGACAGATGCATGATATGGGATTGGGTAAATCTCTATCATATGTATTTGTTCCGGATTATTCTGCAAGCCAAATCCTTTGTTTTGTTTTGGAGTTGTGGTATTCGAGTTGCTTCAATGTCAAGTGTTGATTCCATACCTTTCAAGCGGTGTTCTCATATTTCTATGGGAGTACTAATCCTTTTGATCATCGAGATTGTCATGTCAATTCTTTCCAACCGGTGTGCTTCTCTTCAAGTGGATCCGATCATTTCAACATTTGTGAGATCAATTCTAAGTTTTCTCAACGGTATCCATTTCATCCGTCCCCAAGTTGCCTTTGTTTTCCCGCCCTCCCACCCTTTTTCTTCAAGGACTCATATTTCTTAATCAAGTATCCTTTTATTGATGGGAAGTCTCTCCATTCTTTTCCGTCAATATTCTTATCCGGTGATTCTCAGGAAGATATTAACGGAGCTTCAAGGTCATCATTCTTCATTCTCGTATTCTTCTCCGGTGGATTAATTTCAAGTTTCGGTGTTGATCATATCTCTTCCTATTGTTTCACATATCTTCCCATGTGAATTTCTTATCCAAGGCTCTATTATTTATTCACCTCTCCCAGTTCATATCCGGAGTGCTGAAGATATCTCAGAAGATTCGTGCTTCCATTCTCTATCTGTTCAAGTTATTTTGAGGTTGTTATCTCATTCAAGCCATTTAATTCAACCAGTGCAATCCCCCCTTTCAATCAATCATTCAACGGTGTATCTTTTGAGTGGGCCCTAACCCACAGGTCTTTTCCCAGGATCTTACCTGACTCTTCGAATTATCAGGAGCGATTCTCAAATTCATTTCCAAGTTTGACGTAAGAATGAATTTTCATCAGTCACATGCCTTCTCCAAGGTCGTTTTCAAATTCTTTTCATCTTTGGCTCAACCTTTCCTCTTTTAATTCTCCCGGAGTATCTCAACAATTCATGGTGATTCTCATCATCATTCTCATCATGTGAAGACCGAAGAAGGATTTCTCTTAAATCTTGGTTCATTCTCTTGAAGATTCATAGTTCTAGCTTATGTCATCTCCTCATAATTGTTTTTGATTGTGGATATTCTTTTCACCCATCCGGAGCATTTCATGAGTTGTTTCCATTTCTTTCCTCCGAAGGCCATCAGGTCATAATTCTTCATTCTCAGCGTGTAGCTATCGTTCTCCAAATCTTACCGGTGGATCATTCAAGCATTCTCTAATAAGATCATGATCTCTTCGTTCACTTGTATCTAAATCCCCTCAAGTATCTTCATTCTTCCTGGTGAATTGTGCCTTTGCTACTTTCATTTTCAATTCTTACGGTGGTTCGTTCAAGATTCCTCTTCCCTTGCTACTGTATCATTTCATTCGTTGTTTCCAATCCCACCGGTGGTTCCATCTATACCTTCTCAAGTTTGCACTATATCTATCTTAATCCTTTCTACGAGAATAAGTAGTATGCCAAATCCGCTGCTTGTCATCAATTCAAATTGATGAAGGATACGCGTAATGTAATTCTTATTCTTGTTTCATCCAAGTGTTTAATCCCTTCCTTCGGAGTTTGTTCATGATGAAGTAATTCTCGGTTCTAGTGTTTCATATTTTCTTTTTTGGAGTTCCAAGTTTTCCGCATTATCTCGTCACGAAGCTCCATCTAAATCATCGCAAGGCTTCACCTTGTGTTTTCAACTTCTCTTTCTTTCTATCATCCTTTCATTACCGGAGTTCTTCATGGAGGCTCTACATGGTGGTTCGTCAAGGATTCTTTTCATTCTTCAATTGTTCTTCAAGATTTCTCTCGAAGCTATGATCCGCCAAGCTACACTCTAGAATAAACATGGTGCTCAACACATGTTGTTTCTAAGGAGTTCAAGTATTCTTCGTCTTAAATTCCGAAGTGCAATTCTTTCTACCTTATCTTTTGAGGTGGTGTTATGTCACTCTTGACAATTTCCTTCATGTTTCATGATTCATATGTTGTCAAGAATGAGGTATTTTAAATCCATCATTTTCTCTTCGTTCAAGAGATCTTTTCGACCAATCAACTTCTTCGTTGGAGTTATCTTGTGTCAGATTTCACCTAAAGCCTTTCCTTAAGGGTTGTTGCTATTTGTGGTGATTATGCATGACCCAAGCTTGCTCTTTATCCTCTTGGTGGAAGAAGTTTTCATCTCTTTGGTGCTCTCAATCAAATCTATTGTTTCTGTTAGTGGCAGAATTTCACCTCATAATTTTGAGATGTTTCCATATCTGTAACTCCGACTCTTGCCTTTTCCGGAGATACGAGATGTTATTTCCTTCGTGGTTGGATTTTTGTCTTTTGTTTTGCATTTTGCTCATGTCATGCATTTCATCTCATGTCATAATTCGCATTGCATCTGCATGTTTTCATAAAACTCGCAGCCGTTCGTACTTGTCGCTTCTCTCCTTGCCTTCGTGGCATGTCGTCACCGCTTGTCTTCGTTGACCGTTCTGAGACCAACCACCCACTTGCACGCGATCGCCTTGTTCCTCTGCACAGCGCACAGACCCCTCCCGCGTGTCCGAAACTCCCCCGAACCCGACCCAGGCTGTCGTCACCGTTGGGTCCGGATCATCCCCTAACATCCCTGAAACATCTCTGTTTTCTCTTTTGGACTTCCTAAGCCTATTTTTCTGGGACCATCTAATTTTGATCCGAGGGTCGAGATAGCCCCTATCCTAATCCACGTGATGTATGTATAATCACCCAACCCTAGATCCTAGGCGCCTTGTCCCATCCTTCCATTCCCTCCGCCGCCACCCGACCAAATCCCTTCGCTCTCGGGATCCTCCTCTAGCCAACCACGCGCAGCCATCTCCCTCCTTGCTTTCATCCTCGAGCCAATCCCCTCGCTCGATCCAGCAACCGTCCAAGCCTCCACCTTCCCTCGATCCAAAATCCCTTCGGGCTTCTCTCCGTCGATCCCTGAGCTCCATAGCCACCTCCACACGCCCTCGTTCGCGAGCACCTGAGGCTCCTGCCTCCTCCTCGTCGCCTCGCACCTCACCCCGGCGTTCTCGACCGCCTCGTCCCCGTAATCGTCCCTGTGCTCGTCCCTCCAACGCCCGAGCGAGGAGTTCCCCTCGGCCCCGGTGCCTGCAGCTCCCCCGGTCCTCCCATCCTCTGCAGCCATGAACAGCCCCAGGAGCTCCCTCGCAGCAGTCCGGATCTGGTGCCTCGCCGGAGAACGCCGTCCTCGACCGGAGCCCATGACCAGGCCGGCCCCGTCGCGCCACCTCTCCCTTCCCATGTTTCCCTCTATCTCTCCGTCTCTCTTTCTCATAGTTCCTGTCTCTTGACAGGGAAACCCATCGCTGTCATGCGCCCGGATTTGCTCGGCTTAGCCGCCGTCCTCTGCATCGCGGCCGCGCCAATGCTTTTGCTTCTTCTGCATTGACCGCGTCTTCCCCCGCGTGCCCGCTCGATCCAGCCAGCGCCTGGGACGCGAGCCGCCCCGCGCCAAGTTCCAGCCGCGCCAGGCCGCCGCTGCATCCTCTGCTTTCCCTGCAACGAGCATCAGCCACTTCGCCCCGCTTCGTTGACCGCGTCGCTGCCCCAAGCTGCTGCGTCGCCAAGGCCCAGCGCCTCTTCCACCGACCGGCCCAAGGCCAAGGGTGAGCAGCCCCCTGGCCTTTCCTCTATTGGGCTAGTCAGATTCGGCCCATGCATGTTTTTTTTCGTCTGCGATTTTAGCATTATCCACAGGAAACCCGTTTTGCAGAAAACCCCCTAGAGTTCATGCATTTAATAACTCACAAATGGTGCATCATATGTAAATAATTTATATATGTAAAATGCTTAGAATTTTGTGTAGATTAATAATATGTCACTTTCCTCCATGTTTAAAATGTCTAAATTGCTGTTTGCAGTTGTTTTGCACAATAGCATGTTAAAATAATTTATTTCATAACTAAATAACCGTAGCTCCAATTTTAATAAACTTCATATGTAAATGGGGTGGAAAAATGCCTAGATTAACATGGTGCACTTTATTTTCCTGTTTAATAACAATAAAATATGTTTTAGGGCAGATCAGTAACAAATTCTTAATTTGCATATGGGGATTTTCCGGAATTGTTATTTGTTATATCCGGCCCCATTTAAATTGCCTAAATAGTTAGTTTTATTTTGCTTCACCTCTTGCCATGTTTAACAACATTTAATATTGTTGTGTACCTAAACGAGAGCAAACTAAATAACTCGAATGTGGTGTTTCGTCAATATGCAACTCGTTGCATATTGAGCTCCACTTAACTTGTAGTATTGTTTGTTGCACTTTGTCATGCCATGCCTCATTAAACTGGACATGCATCATACTTGTTTGTGCATCATGACATGTTTATGCTTGCGTGTTTACCATATTGTTTGCTTCTTTCCGGTTTGCTTCTCTCGTTAGCTTCGGTTTCGTTCCGGAGTTGTGAGGATTCGTTCGACTACTCCCGTTCGTCTTCTTCATGGACTCGTTCTTCTTCCTAGCGGGATTTCAGGCAAGATGACCGCTACCCTGGATCTCACTATTATCATTGCTATGCTAGTTGCTTCATTCTATTGCTTTGCTGCGCTACCTATCACCTGTTTACCAAGCCTCCCAAATTGCCATGTCAGCCTCTAACCTTTTGTACCCTTCCTAGCAAACCATTGCTTGGCTATGTTACCGCTTTTGCTCAGCCCCTCTTATAGCGTTGTTAGTTGCAGGTGAAGTTGAAGATTGCCCCATGGTGGACAGGATTATGTTGGGATATCACAATATTCTCTTATTTAATTAATGCATCTATATACTTGATAAAGGGTGGAAGACTAGGCCTTATGCCTGGTGTTTTGTTCCACTCTTGCCGCCCTAGTTTCCGTCATACCGGTGTTATGTTCCCGAATTTTGCGTTCCTTACGCGGTTGGGTGATTTATGGGACCCCCTTGACAGTTCGCTTTGAATAAAACTCCTCCAGCAAGGCCCAACCTTGGTTTTACTATTTGCCTCACCTAGCCCTTTTTCCCTTGGGTTTCCGAAGCCCGAGGGTCATCTTTATT
>NC_041383.1:312208646-312225413 GCF_002162155.2 Triticum dicoccoides | reverse complement strand
TGTTGGTCCGAAACGGGCAGACTGCGGGGCCACCTCGGGGCAATTCGAGGGCTGGTTTTACTCGTAGGCTGAGCTATCCGGTGTGCCCTGAGAACGAGATATGTGCAGCTCCTATCGGGATTTGTCGGCACATCGGGCGGCTTTGCTGGTCTTGTTTTACCATTGTCGAAATGTCTTGTAAACCGGGATTCCGAGTCTGATCGGGTCTTCCTGGGAGAAGGTATATCCTTCGTTGATCGCGAGAGCTTATCATGGGCTAAGTTGGGACACCGCTGCAGGGTATAAACTTTCGAAAGCTGTGCCCGCGGTTATGGGCAGATGGGAATTTGTTAATGTCCGGTTGTAGATAACTTGACACCAGATCCGAATTAAAATGCATCAACCGTGTGTGTAGCCGTGATGGTCTCTTTTCGGCGGAGCCCGGGAAGTGAACACGGTTTTGGGTTATGTTTGACGTAAGTAGGAGTTCAGGATCACTTCTTGATCATTGCTAGCTTCATGACCGTTCCGTTTGCTCTCTTCTGGCTCTTATTTGCGTATGTTATCCACCATATATGCTTAGTCGCTGCTGCAGCCTCACCACTTTACCCCTTCCTTTCCCATTAAGCTTTGCTAGTCTTGATACCCATGGTAATGGGATTGTTGAGTCCTCGTGGCTCACAGATTACTATAACAACAGTTGCAGGTACAGGTTATGCGATGATCATGATGCAAGAGCGATGTTTGCTTGTTTTGGAGTTCTTCTTCTGCTTCTTCTTCGATCAGGGGATAGGTTCCAGGTCGGCAGCCTGGGATAGCAGGGTGGATGTCGTTTGAGTTTCTGTTTGTGTTTCATCCGTAGTCGGATGTTGCTCTTATGTATGATGTATTGTTGTATTCATGTGGCATTGTATGCCTTTTGTATGTATCCCCATCTATTATGTAATGTTGATGTAATGATATCCACCTTGCAAAAGCGTTTCAATATGCGGTTCTATCCTTGGTGGGACCTTCGAGTCTCTTTAGGATAGTATCGCATATTGGGCGTGACATATGCTTAGGATTGGGTCTTGTCCATCACATCATTCTCCTAATGATGTGATCCCGTTATCAATGACATCCAATGTCCATAGTCAGGACACCATGACCATCTGTTGATCAACGAGCTAGTCAAGTAGAGGCTCACTAGGGACATGTTGTGGTCTATGTATTCACACATGTATTACGGTTTCCGGTCAATACAATTATAGCATGAACAATAGACAATTATCATGAACAAGGAAATATAATAATAACCATTTTATTATTGCCTCTAGGGCATATTTCCAATAGAGGGTGGGGGGCGCGCCCACCCCCCTAGGGCGCGCCTTGCACCCTCGTGGCCTCCTCGGCTGCTTCTTGACGTCCACTCCAAGTCTCCTGGATTGCGTTTGTTCCAAAAAGATCACTCCCGAAGGTTTCATTCCGTTTGGACTCCGTTTGATATTCCTTTTCCGTGAAACACTGAAATAGGCAAAAAAACAGCAATTTGGACTGGGCCTCCGGTTAGTAGGTTAGTCCCAAAAATGATATAAAAGTGTAAAGTAAATCCCATAAACATCCAAAATGGGTAATATAATAGCATGGAGCAATCAAAAATTATAGATACGTTGGAGACGTCTCAAGCATCCCCAAGCTTAATTCATGCTCATCCTCGAGTAGATAAATGATAAAAACAGAATTTTTGATGTGAAATGCTACCTATCATATTTCTCAATGTAATTTTCTTTATTGTGGTGTGAATGTTCAGATCCAAATGATTCAAAATAAAAGTTCATATTGACATAAAAGTAATAATACTTCAAGCATACTAATAAAGCAATCATGTCTTCTCAAAATAACATGGCTAAAGAAAGCTTATCCCTACAAAATCATATAGTTAAGCTATGTTTCATTTTTTTCACACAAAATACTCCCATCATGCACAACCCCGGATTCAGCCAAGCAATTGGTTCATACTTTTTAATGCGCTTCAGCTTTTTTCACTCTCACGCAATACATGAGCGCGAGCCATGGATATAGCACTATGGGTGGAATAGAATATGATGATGGAGGTTGTGTGGAGAAGACAAAAAAAAAGAAAAAGTCTCATGTTGACGAGGCTAATCAACGGGCTATGGAGATGCCCATCAATTGATGTCAACCTGAGGAGTAGGGATTGCCATGCAATGGATGCACTAGAGCTATAAATGTGTGAAAGCTCAACAAAAGAAACTAAGTGGGTGTGCATCCAACTTGCTTGCACACGAAGACCTAGGGCATTTTGAGGAAGCCCATCGTTGGAATATACAAGCCAAGTTCTATAATGAAAAATTCCCACTAGTATATGAAAGTGACAACATAGGAGACTATCTATATGAAGAACATGGTGCTACTTTGAAGCACAAGTGTGGAAAAAGATAGTAACATTGTCCCCCTTTTTTATTTTATTTTTTGGGGGCCTTTCCTTTTTTGGCCTTTCTTTTTTTTGGCCTTTCCCTTTTTTGGCCTTTTTTTAGGGGACAATGCTCTAATAATGATGATCATCACACTTCTATTTATTTACAACTCATGAATTACAACTCGATACTAGAACAAAATATGACTCTATATGAATGCCTTCGGCGGTGTACCGGGATATGCAATGAATCAAGAGCGACATGTATGAAAAATTATGAAGGTGGCTTTGCCACAAATACGATGTCAACTACATGATCATGCAAAAGCAATATGACAATGATGAAACGTGTCATGATGAACGGAATGGTGGAAAGTTGCATGGCAATATATCTCGGAATGGCTATGGAAATGCCATAATATGTACGTATGGTGGCTGTTTTGAGGAAGATATAAGGAGGTTTATGTGTGATAGAGTGTATCGTATCACGGGGTTTGGATGCACCGGTGAAGTTTGCACCAACTCTCAAGGTGAGAAAGGGCAATGCACGGTACCAAAAAGGCTAGCAATGATGGAAGGGTAGAGTGCATATAATCCATGGACTCACATTAGTCATAAATAACTCATATACTTATTGCAAAAGTTCATTAGCCCTCAAAGCAAAGTACTACTACGCATGCTCCTAGGGGAAGGGTTGGTAGGAGTTAACCATCGCACGATCCCGACCTCCACTCATAAGGAAGGCAATCAAAAGAGCACCCCATGCTACAAATTTGTTACACAACTTTTACCATACGTGCATGCTATGGGACTTGCCAACTTCAACACAAGTATTTCTCAATTTCATAATTACCAACTAGCATGAATCTAATATCACCACCTCTATATCTCAAAACAATTATCAACCATCAAATTGATCATAGCATCCAATTCACTTCCTATGATAGTTTTTATTATACCCAACTTGGATGCCCATCATTCTAGGACCAATTTTATAACCATAGCAAATACCATGCTGTTATAAAAGACTCTCAAAATAATATATGTGAATCATGATAGATCAATAATTTCTACAAAATAAAACCACCGTCGTGCTCTAAAAGATATAAGTGAAGCACTAGAGCAAAATTATCTAGCTCAAAAGATATAAGTGAAGTACATGGAGTATTCTAATAAATTCTGAATCATGTTGTGTCTCTCCCAAAATGTGTGTACCGCAAGGATGATTGTGGTAAACTAAAAAGCAAAGAATCATATCATACAAGACGCTCCAAGCAAAACACATATCATGTGGTGAATAAAAATATAGCTCCAAGTCAAGTTACCGATAGACGAAGACGAAAGAGGGGATGCCTTCCCGGGCATCCCCAAGCTTAGGATTTTGGTTGTCCTTGAATTATCTCGGGGTGCCATGGGCATCCCCAAGCTTAGGCTCTTGCCACTCCTTATTCCATATTCCATCAAATCTTTACTCAAAACTTGAAAACTTCACAACACAAAACTCAACAGGAAATCTCATAAGCTCCATTGGTGCAAGAAATAAAAACCACCACTTAAGGTACTGTAATGAACTCATTCTTTATTTATATTGGTGTTAAACCTACTGTATTCCAACTTCTCTATGGTTCATACCCCCCAATAATAGCCATAGATTCATCAAAATAAGCAAACAACACACGAAAAACAGAATCTGTCAAAAACAGAACAGTCTGTAGCAATCTGTAACTTTCGAATACTTCCGAAACTCTAAAAATCCTACCAAAATAGGAAGTCCTAGGCTAATTTGTCTATTGATCTACTGCAAAAAGAATCAACTACAAAGCACGTTTCTGTGATTTATTAAAAAAAATCTCATGCACGCAAAAGTTTTTGTTTTTCAGCAGAATCAAATTAACTATCACCCAAGATGATCCTATAGGTTCTACTTGGCACAAACACTAATTAAAACATAAAACCACATCTAAACAGAGGCTAGATGATTTATTTATTACTAAATAGAAGCAAAAAGCAAGGAACAAAAATAAAATTGGGTTGCCTCCCAACAAGCGCTATCGTTTAACGCCCCTAGCTAGGCATAAAAGCGAGAATAGATCTAAGTATTGCTATCTTTGATATTCAATTCTTCAATAGAACACTTATAACCCTTAGGAGTTTCTTTATTTTTAGTAATGATTAAACTCCTAGGAAACAAATCAAGAGATTCATTTGTAGCAAAAGGTTTCTTAATGAAAGCGAAAAAGTTGGGATGACCACTTATTGATTTGAGATCCGCACTTTCCTTACTAGAAGATTCACCCTTATTTTTAGGAACATACATTAATTTGGAAATTTTAGTAGGAGGAGTTGGAGTATTTTTCACGGATTAAAAGGCAGCCCCTGAGTTGGTAATAATATCCTCAAGTTTACCGATTCTTGAAGAATCTTGATCTATTCTTTCGTTAACTATAGGTTCTTTATCCTTCAAACTTTTCAGAGTAACTCTAACCTTAGATCCATATTGGGTGATTTGATTGTGGATCTTTTTATCTAAATTTTCAATTAACTCAACAGTGGCAACTTTATTTTCAATAATTTCAAGACTTTGCATCACATGTTCTAGAGTTAAGACAGTTCCATTAACCAAGAGAGGTGACGGACCGAACAAATCTAACATAGCATTATAAGCATCAAAAGTGTGGCTACCCAAGAAATTCCCTCCGGTAATGGCATCAAGAATACATCCATACCAAGGAGTAATGCCTACATAAAAATTGCGAAGAAGAACGGAAGTAGATTGCTTCCTAGTAGATCTATTTTGAGCATTGCAAATTCTATGCGAAGCATCTTTTAAATTTTCTCCCTCCCTTTGTTTAAAATTGAGAACTTCATGATCGGGAGTACTAACGATAATAGGAGGACTAGCCATGATGACGAGATATACGATCTAACACACGAGCACACAAAAGTCAAGCGAAAAAGAGGCGAACAGAAAAGAGAGGGCGAATAAAATGCTAAGGGTGAAGTGAGGGAGAGGAAAACGAGAGGCAAATGGCAAATAATGTAATGCGAGGGAGATGAGTTTGTGATGGGTACTTGGTATGTCTTGACTTGAGCGAAGGCCTCCCCGGCAACGGCGCCAGAAATCCTTCTTGCTACCTCTTGAGCACTGCGTTGGTTTTCCCTTGAAGAGGAAAGGGTGATGCAGCAAAGTAGCGTAAGTATTTCCCTCAGTTTTTGAGAACCAAGGTATCAATCCAGTAGGAGGCTCCTCACAAGTCCCTCGTACCTACACAAACAAACAAGAACCTTGCAACCAATGCGATAAAGGGGTTGTCAATACCTTCACGGCCACTTGCGAAAGTGAGATCTGATAGAGATAATAAGATAAGATAAATATTTTGGTATTTTTATGATATAGATTGGAAAGTAAAGATTGCAAAATAAAGTAGATCGGAAACTTATATTATAAAAGATAGACCCGGGGGCCATAGGTTTAACTAGTGGTTTCTCTCAAGAGAGCATAAGTATTACAGTGGGTGAACAAATTACTGTCGAGCAATTGATAGAAAAGTGCATAGTTATGAGATTATCTAGGCATGATCATGTATATAGGCATCACGTCTGTGACAAGTAGACCGAAACGATTCTGCATCTAATACTATTACTCCACACATCGACCGCTATCCAGCATGCATCTAGAGTATTAAGTTCATAAGAACAGAGTAACACATTAGGCAAGATGACATGATGTAGAGGGATAAACTCAAACAATATGATATAAACCCCATCTTTTTATGCTCAATGGCAACAATACAATACGTGCCTTGCTGCCCTTGCTCTAACTGGGAAAGGACACCGCAAGATTGAACCCAAAGCTAAGCACTTCTCCCATTGCAAGAAAGATCAATCTAGTAGGCCAAACCAAACTGATAATTCGAAGAGACTTGCAAAGATAACAAATCATACATAAGAGAATTCGGAGGAGATTCAAATATTTCTCATAGATAAACTTGATCATAAACCCACAATTCATCGGATCTCGACAAACACACCGCAAAAAGAGTTACATCGAATAGATCTCCAAGAAGATCGAGGAGAACTTTGTATTGAGATTCAAAAAGAGAGAAGAAGCCATCTAGCTAATAACTATGAACCCGAAGGTCTATGTAAACTACTCACAACTCATCGGAGAGGCCTTGGCAATGATGTACAAGCCCTCCGTGATCGATTCCCCCTCCGGCGAAACGCCGGAAAAGGCTCCAAGATGGGATCTCACGGTTACAAAAGGTTGCGGCGGTGGAAATAGGTTTTCGTGGTGCTCCTGGATGTTTTCATGGTATGGAGGTATATATAGGCGAAGCAGGTCGGTCAGGGGAACCACGAGGAGCCCACAAGGGTGGGGGCATGCCCACCCCCCTAGGGCGCGCCTGGCACCCTCGTGGTTGCCTCGGCTGCTTCTTGATGTCCACTCCAAGTCTCCTGGATTGCGTTTGTTCCAAAAAGATCGCTCCCGAAAGTTTCATTCCGTTTGGACTCTGTTTGATATTCCTTTTCTGAGAAACACTGAAATAGGCAAAAAAACAGCAATTTGGACCGGGCCTCCGGTTAGTAGGTTAGTCCTAAAAATGATATAAAAGTGTAAAGTAAAGCCCATAAACATCCAAAACGGGTAATATAAAAGCATGGAGCAATCAAAAATTATAGATACGTTGGAGACGTATCAAGTTGTAACGACCAAAGACCGACGCTCACTCTGTTGATCCCATTAGTGCACAGATTTAGCCCAGACCACTTTTTTCGTCTTTCCATTTTACCAAATATTTCTAAACATGCATAATTATAGAAAATGCCATTAAAGTGCATTACTCCTATCTAGAATTAAACAAACT
This sequence comes from Triticum dicoccoides, assembly GCF_002162155.2. NCBI lineage: Eukaryota > Viridiplantae > Streptophyta > Magnoliopsida > Poales > Poaceae > Triticum > Triticum dicoccoides. The sequence goes on along the minus strand of NC_041383.1, from coordinate 312,218,150 downwards.
TTATATGTAAAATGCTTAGATCTTCATCTAACTTCATAATATCCAACTTTCATCCATGATAAAAATGTTTAAATTGTTGTTTGCATCTAATTTGCATAAATGACTTGATAAAATGGTTTAATTCATAACTAAATAATCGTAGCTCCGAATTAAATAAACTTTATATTTAAATGGGGTGGAAAAATGTATAGATTAACATGGTGCACTTTTTTTGCTGTTTAGCAACATTAAAATTGTGGTTTAGGGCAGAATAGTACCAAGTTCGAAAATCACATATGAGGATTTTCTGGATTTGTTGTTTGTTGTTTCCGGTCTCATTTAAATTGCCTGGATAGGTAGATTGATTATACTTCACCTCTTGCCATATTAACCAGCATTTAATCTTGTCATGTACATGAACGAGAACAAACTAAATAATTTGAATGTGGGGTTTCATTGGTACGCAACTCATTCCATATTGAGCTCCACTTAATTTGTAGTATTTGATTGTTGCACTTTTCCATGTCATACCTCATTAAACCGGGCATGCATCATACTTGGTTGTGCATCATGCCATGATTATGCTTGTTGGTTTACCATGTTGTTTGCTTCTTTCCGGTTGTGGTTCTTCCCGATAGTTCCGGTAATGTTGCGATTGTGAGGATTTGTTCGACTACATTGGTTCGTCTACTTCATGGACTCGGTCTTCTTCCTAGCGGGATTTTAGGCAAGATGACCATTACCCTGGATATCACTACTATCTTTGCGTTTCTAGTTGTCCCGATGCTATCGCTATGTCGCGCTACCTACCACTTGTTTGTCAGCGTCCCAAATTGCCATGATAAGCCTCTAACCTCCACCATCCCAGCAAACCATTGTTTGGCTATGTTATCACTTGCTCAGCCCCTCTTATAGCGTTGCTAGTTGTAGGTGTAGTGCAGGTTGTTCCATGTTGGTACATGGATATCATGGGATATCACAATATCTTCTATTAAATTAATGCATCTATATACTTGGTAATGGATGGAAGGCTCGGCCTTTTTCCTGGTTTTTTGTTCCACTCATGTCGCCTTAGTTTCCGCTATACCGGTGTTATGTTCCATGACGAGCGCTCCTAACATGTGTGGGTATTGGGGACCTCTGATCATTCGCTTAGGTTTCACTGTTCCAGCATGGCCCAACAATGGTTTTACGATTTGCCTAATAACAAATAAAACTTACATAGGGACCTGCCGGCCCCCATGGATAATTAATCAACAACAAGGGCCAGTGCTCCTCATGTGTGTTGGTCCAAACTTGTCAACTGCCGGAGGCCACCAGGGGCAACTCTATGGTTGTCCTACCGGAAGTTTGGACAATCTGCCGTGTCCTGAGAACGAGATACGCGGCTCCTATCGGGATCGTCGACACGTCGGGAGGTCTTGCTGGTTTAGTAGTGCCTTTGCTTGAGTGGCTTGTCCAACGGGATTCCTTATCGTAAGCATCGTGTTACCATGGTGTGAGGATGTTCCATCGAATGCGCATGGTAATTTATAATGGACTACTTGGAGCACTCCTGCAGGGTTAAATCATTTTGGAAACCGTGCCCGCGGTTATGTGGTGGCTTGGAAATTTATAATATCCAGTTGTAGAGAACTTGGCACTAAACCCAACTAAAATACACCAACCACGTGCGTAATTGTGACCATCTCTTTTCGAGGGAGCTCGGGAAGAGAATAGAGTGGGGTTATGTATGACTCGTAAGTAGTTCAAGATCACTTCTTGATCATTACTAGATTGCGACCGTTATGCGTAGTTTCTCTTAATCTTGTACTCGTAAGTTAGCCACCATACAAATGCTTAGTGCTTGCTGCAACCTCACCACTTATCCATTCCATACCCATTAAGCTTTGTTAGTCTTGATACCCATGGTAATGGGTTTGCCGACTCCTTGTGGCTCACGGATTACTACACCAATAGGTGCAGGTATAGGTAATGCGATGATCTGATGTGAGAGCGATGCTTGATCTGTTTGGAGTCCTTCTTCTGCTTCTTATTCTTCTTCTTTAATCAAGGGATAGGTCCCAGATTGGGAGCCTGGGATTTCCAGGGTGGATGTGGTTCTTCTTTTTCATTTGATTTCATCCGTAATCGGATCCTTCTCTTCTGTATGATGACCGTTGTGTATTGATGTATTCATGTACTCATGTTGTAGCTTGTGTCGAGTGTAAGCCTGTATCTGATATTCTCATCTATTCAGTATATGGTATGTTGTAATGATATCCACCTTGCTATGCGCTCAAAATGCGGTTGTGCCCCAATCATGAATTCATCACGTGATTGGGATAGAATCGCATCTTGGGCGCTACGCCGGAACGTGTCCCTTTACCTTCAGAGCAATGATGGCCCCGCATAGCACCCGCCAGGCTTTATGTCAGCCTGGGGGGTTGTCGAGGTGTCGTGGAGGAAGTGGGGGCGTCCTGTGCCCCGTCGCGCGCCACGCATCGAATCTGGCCCACAGGAGGTTAGGACCCACGTCGTTTCGCCCCTCCCTTCATGGGCGAAGTCGTGCATGTCGTGGGCCCGGAGGCTACTGTCCGGCCACTGGGACTTGGGGTACCCAGGCCCGTCTACCTGCAGCCCAGGGCGCGGCACCACCAGAAGGCCCAAGCTGGCCTGGCGCAAGGGCTTCATGAGCAAGACCCTTGTGAGGACCTGCGTCGCGAGGAGTGCGTCATCAGGCATCATCGGTAGCCTCGCGAGGTGGCTTCTTGAGGCTACCTCTCAAGGCCCCTCACGGAGGCGTGCAGATCAAGGATCATGCAATGGAGTCACGCGGCCCTACATCTTCACATGGGCGACGCGCGTGGCAACGAGCGGAGCCAGAAGGGTGCCAACAGGCACGGATGTGGAGGCTTTCCTCTTTCGCACTAAGGGAGCAAGGCCAGCTGTCCGGTTCCCAAAGCAATTCCCAAAGGTTACCCATTTGGTGCAAGAAGACCAGGACGGCGGGCTCGCCAGGACGGAGGTCATCACCGAGCCCACCGGCGTGTCATGGCAGGAAGCTTTAGCAGGCGAATACCATCTTTAGTCAGGATAAGTTGTACTCCTGTCCCCTTCAAATTGGCGGTTGTGGCAACCCTTCCCGCCTGGCATTTTCGGGGGAAGAGGACCAAGACTAGTATAAGTATAGGCAGGGCACCACTGTAGAGAGGGGTCTGATCTGATCCGATCGATTCCTGGCATCCTCCCGAGGCTGCTCATCTTCCCCTTGTACACTCTTGTTCATCCTCTCTCATGAGGCAATCCAACCACAAAGCAGGAGTCGGGTCTTACACCGCAAGGTGGCTCGAACCTGGGCTAACTGTCGTGTCTGTCGTTCATCTTTCCCTTCGCTCGAGCACGCCGGAGCATCGTCGTGAGGTTGTGGGTCGCAAGGCAGGGCTTAGCGAGGTCCAGCGAGCACACCCAAAGTTTGAACCTTTCTTGGGTCCCCGGAGCCCCAATTCGGACAATATACATGGAAGGTTGGACGAAGGGGTGGTGGGAAGAAAGATGAAATGGGAACTTTACGTTCTTTTTAAGTAGTAGAGATTTTGTTGTTTGTTGAAAATTTGTTAAGTTTTGTCCCTTTTTGTTGATATATCAAAATTTAACAAATATTGTCCAGTTAGCATAAATTTCTTCTTTTTTGAATGATCAATATTAAATGGGATGGTTATGGTTGGATGGCTGTGTTTTTATCACTGCCCGCGGACACGTCCGGACTTGTCTCTGGATATTTGATTAGTTCATTGTGGTTATCCGCATTGGATTTTGCCAAATGATGTGTTGGATATATCCAGCAAACCAAACGCCACCTAGGGGGCGTTTGGTTTGAACGCGAGGATGGATAGGCTGAGGATATCCCTGTCTGCCTGGTTAAGGATAGCCAATTTCATTCGTTTGATTGGGAGGACAAATGATGGTTGGGGGATAGCCAATTTTATGTTTGGTTTGGCAGGACGATAAGTGGATAGGCTGTTCAGTACCTCCCAGGTGAGAATACGTTGTACAAAAGATGAAAAGAAAGAACTAAGCATGTTTGTGACGACCTTCCATGGTGTCACGTTAGTTTGTTTTTCTTTGCGTAGAAGTAGAAGAGCCGAGTCGTGCTTCTTTTATAGCATGCCAGTAGCTGCATGTGTGGCCTTGATCCATAGGACGTGGGATGGCATGTTCAGAGAGGGCATGGTGATTGGATCACACATCTGTTATGCAAGGCAAAAAAAGGGAAGGATAACACCAAAGCCGCAAGCGAGTTGCGCCGCGAAGAACTCCTGTGTTCATGAGTTGTTCATCATGAGTACATCAATCGTTGTCCTCCACCATGGTTGATCCAAGGAAGAGAGAGAGAGACCAGGAAGAGAGGGAACGCAGCACCAGACACTATCGCCGTTGACGGATCACCCACACGTCGAGAGAAAGGGAAAAAGGAGAGAAGTAGAGGGGCAACACCTACTTCACCGTGCCGCCTACCTCCATTCACGCGACACCGCCTGATACGAAATCGCCGCCGCCACCTACTTTCCGTTTGCGGCCAAGAAAGAAAGGGAGGGTGAGAGATAACAAGAAAACGTTTTGAGAGCTGACGAGCGTGGGTGGCTGCCATCATCCGCGAGATTTTCGCGGACAAGGCCAACTAGATTTTGACGAAAATATTCTTAAAATTCCCAAAATCTTACAAGTGCACGCGCACTTTTTAACCACATCGATCAGTCGGCTGGGAACCGCACGATTTCTATCACGCGTGTGCGTCCCCACTTCAGGTGCCATCTGGTCGGCAGCGTACGCGTCGCTCTGGTTCAATCCACGCTGCTCGCCTCGCTCTACCTTTTTTTTGAGGGAACGCCTCGCTCTACCCTGATTGCTTCACATCATGCCACAAACAAACCACCAGGGCGGGGCGGACGCGCGTGTCCACCACTTCCGTCGCGTCCGTCGACCGCCGCTGACCGGCCGCCGGAACGCGCCATCGTCCTCCACGCCATCCTATTCCCCTTCATCTTCTCCTACCTCCCGCGGCTCTGTCCATGCACGCACTCAAACGCATACTCGCACCACCATGCCATGGTCATGGGCTCGTGGCCGCAAGCCAGGCATGCCGCCGCTGTTCGGCTTGGCCATCCACCACCCAACGTTGGTCGCTCCTCTCGCTAGACTTCTTGCTATGCCCCTCTCCTCGGTCAGCCAGCCATAGCCGGCCCTCCCGTGCACCTTCCGGGCCTCTTCGCCTCGCTCCTTCTCCAAGCGGCACCCTTGGCCGATGCCTCCGACGACCCCCCTCCCCTCCCACACGCCCCTCCCACACGCGCCCCCGCGCGCGCGCACACACACACACACACACGTCTCCTGTCATGGTCGTCTCCCCAAGCATCCCCATCTTCTCCAACAAGGACCTTACACTGTTACACATGACTGCACCCTTCTCAGTTCAGCTGCTTGCATCACTGCGCCCAAAAGATGTTCGATGAATTGCCCCACCAAGGAGATTGCGTTGATAGTCCTAGATTAAAGGTATGATTTTGATGGCCCTAGATTAAAGGTATGATTCCTCTTGATCAGTGATTGCTATTAGGATTCACACTACTATAGATTGTACATAGTGACCCAGAGTAATTGCAATTTATGCACTTCCAATTCAAGTTGTGCGGCAGAGAATGGAATAGGAACAGGAAAAAGTGTCACCCACCATGCATATTCAGCGGATTTAATGAACTAAAAATATTACTGGAATGAACAGATCCAAAGTTGTTTTATTTATGCATGAATTATGCTTGTTTTTTTGTAACTTGTCTCGCAATGCTTTTTTTTGTATATGTTGGAAATGATGCCCGGATGCATGATGTTTTTCTTTTTCTGTATGCTGGACATGTCATCTTGTTTTTTCTGTATGCATGACTTATATGCCACACACCCTCGTCGTATTAGCTCACGGGACGTGGAGTTGCACACTATCGTCGGCATAGTTACACACTCGTCCACATAGTCGTACACGCATGACTGTGAAGTTGCATACTTTCGACAACATAGTGATGGAGGCGCGACCGCGGAGGTGCACACTCTCCTCGGTATGGTCGCACATGCGTGGTCAGGAAGTCTGCATAGTCACACACGCATGGCTGCAGGAGGTGCACATACGCGGTCGAAGGTTGCACGCGCGCAACAACAGAGTTAGACACTCTCATCTGCATAGTCTTGATTGAATATCATGATCTTACATTTTGTGGTGCTTTTTTGTTTGAGTAAATTGTCAAATAGTTGTAGACTTGTAGTTGCACACACAGTAGTTTTTAGTTGTATATATGATTTATAAAGTTGCACAACACGATGATACTAAGTAGGTTAGATGATGATTTTGTTTAAGTTGATCTATTTTTGCTAGTGATATTTTTAGTTGGAATCCGCAGTAGTTGTAGTTGCGCACGTAGTAGTTCTCAGTTGGTTACGATCATTAAAAAGTTGCACAACACGACAATACAAAGATGGTTGGATGATGTCTCGTACTTGCATTGCTTTCTCAAGTATAGCTAGACAAGCGACATTGTAATCTCGATCAACTACTGCTACACACTGAAAGACTATCGCATGAATGAGCATAGAGTTGCATAGTCTTGTCGGCCTAGTGCACACACACAGCCGGGAAGATGCACACTCTCGTCAGCATAATAGCTCACGCATGACTACGAGAGTTGCATATATATATATATATAGTGGCATAGTCGCATACGCATGACCACAGAGTTGCACACTCTCGTTGGCGTAGTAGCTCACGTATGACTGTGGAGTTGTACACTCTCACCGGCATAGTCGCACACAATGACAACGGAGTTGCACAATCTTGCTCGCATAGTCGCACACGCACGGCCGCAGAGTTGCAAACTTTCATCGGTATAGGTGCCCACTCTCTTTCGCTGTGGGAGTTGCACACTCTCATTGGTATAGTAGTTCACGCAAGATTGCGGGAGTTGCACACGTGCGACGGCATCGTCGCACACACAGGACCACGAAGTTGCACACTCTCGTTGGCGTAGTAGTGCATGCACGGCTGCAGAGTTGCACACTCTCGTCGGCATAGTCGCACACGTGTGGCCGCGGAGTTCCACACTCTCATCCGCATAGTCGCACTCGTACTGCTGCGACAGGTGGTCACGCACGACCGTGGAGTTGCACACTCCTGATGGCATAGTCGCACATGCATGGCCATGAAGTTGCACAATCTCGTCTGCATAGTCGCACATGAATTATTATGGGAGGTGCTCATGTCGGGATGCGAAGTTGCACACTCTTGTCAGCATAATCGCACATGTGTGGTCGTGGAGTTGCACACTCTCATTCGCACAGTCGCACACGTACTGATGCGGGAGTTGCACATGTATAATGGGGTAGTTGCTCATGCGCGATTGTGGAGTTGCACACCCTGGCTGGCATAGTTGCTCACACACAGACTGTGGGGTGTCACAATCTTATAAGATAGTCCCTCAAACGCGGTTGCAGGGGCTGCACACACGCGGTGACTACCACAGATTGCATTTTCACAGTTAGAGAGTAGTATCGGGTGGTGTCATCAGTGAAAACTGCATATACACAGTTAGAGTGAAAAGTTGAATATCGACTATCAGCTAGTTGCACATCGACAGCTAAACAGTTGCACCAAACGGAGACTAAGTTGCACACAAAAAAGTTCGACGAAACATACCTATGCGGGATCTAATTTCGAAGAGCACGCCGCCAGGATTCCAACGGTGAAAACGGATCTTAATTCCGACATGCTGTTTAAAAACTACGACTTTTTAAAAAATTGAAAACTCAAATTAAATACGTTCACACTTGTTTACATGGATACTTTTATAATACTTTTCTGTCCACATAGTATTTTCTCTAATATATGAATTCTAATTGTTTTTATATCATTTAGGGGACAAATTATTACTATTTATACATTATTAGGGGACAAAACAAATTCTACTTTTAGCCGGCCGCTCGCGAAAGCCAGCGAACAGCTGGCCGCTAGCTAGCCTGGTCCCTTAAAATTTGGTTCTTGAAATCTAAAAAGTGCGCGCGCTCGTAGGAGAAATCAAGCGGCCGCTGTGTCACTCGCATGCATGCATATATGTTTTATCTGCTAGTGCATGTGATTGCTGGCATTAATTGCGGTCAGACTTGTCACATGTGAAAGAAAAAACAGATCCACACGTATTTATTTCTTATTTCAAAATTTTAAAATGTCATATTTTTCAGACCACGCGTCGGAATTCAGATCCGTCTTACCATTGGATTCCTCGTGGCGAGATCTTTCAAACTAGTTTCCGCATGAGTATGTTTCGACGAATTTTTTTATGCCAACTTTGGTACTGTATTGTGCAACTTTAGTACAACATCGTGCAACTTTTTCGAGAACCAATTTTTGGATCTGCATGATTCAACTTTCTATGAGATTGTAACCTAGCAACCACGACAACATTGATGTGCAATTAGTCTACCGTCTCGATCAATTATCTAGTAGTTGATGTGCAACCCTCCTCCCTACATGTGGATGTGTAGTCTTTTTACTGTTGGCACACCTTACCCCCTACCCCTGCAAGCGATATGTGCAACTTAGTCTATTGTTCAAGCCAACTATCTAGTAATTAATGTGCAACTCCTTCCCCTCCCTATTAGTGGACATGTACTTTCAGTTGACAGAGTTGCACATAGTCTGCTAGGTGGTTGGCCAGGGCAACGTACAAAGTTGCACATCTCATAGGCAGACAATTGAATGGCGAAAATTGACATTCATGAGGGTAGTGAAAAGTTACATATAAACAGTGCTAAAGTTTCAAATCTCATGGTTTGGGTCGGGTGATAGCAGGGAAACTACACATCCATGGGGTACGAGATAAAGTTGCACATCACCGTTAGACAGTTGGTCGTTGTAGTATCCGAAGTTGCACATCCACAATTAGGATGTTGGCCGACGCAGCAAACAATGAAGCACATCCACGGGCGGGGAAAGTTACACATCAACTACTATGCAGTTGACCTTGGCAATAGACGAAGTTGCATATCTCACTGGAAGGAGGTAGTTTAGGGGTGGAGGTACCATAAAGGAAAATTGCATGTCTACAGTGTAGGAAAAAAGTTGCACATCCCTATCAGGTAGTTGCACGTCGACGGCTAGACAGTTGCACAAAACGGGGACAAAATTGCACAATTTTTTTCGTGAAACATACCCATGCGGATCTAGTTTCGAAGAGCACGCAGCAAGGGTTCCAACAGTGAAAACGGATCTTAGTTTCGATGCGCGGTTCAAAAGTTGTGATTTTTTAAAATTTGAAAACACAAATTAAGTGCGTTCACATCTACGAAATCAATAACTCCCGAACGTGCCAGGTTTTAGCAAATCCTCCCGAACGCGCTTCTAGCTGTTGCCCGAATCTCGATGACCTCCACATGCCATGTCATCACGAGCGCAGCGTTCGGGATGATTCTGGGTCGCCCGAAACGAGTTCCATTGTTTTCTACTCG
>NC_041383.1:312122552-312208047 GCF_002162155.2 Triticum dicoccoides | reverse complement strand
TGAAGATGGCCGGCCAAATCAGGCCGACGGGACGGCGCGCTGTGCTGGAGATGCGTTGGGCCGGCTGCGTGTAGCCCACGCAAGCGGCGGATCGGGCAGCGTCGAGCGGGACGAGCAGGCAAGCTCCTGTTCGATGCAGAGGAAGCAGAGGTCGGCGACAGTGGACTTGGCGAAGGGCGTCGCGACGAAGGCGAGTTCGGGAGGGCGTGGAGGAGCGGATCCGGGCAGAGGGATGGTTCCCGGCGGCGACGATGGATCTGAGGACAGTGGAGCTCCATGGCGGCGGCGTTCGGGCCGACGCGATGGAGATGGCCAACCAAATCATGGTAAAGCGCGGCCACCTAGAGGCGACGGCGGGCGTCCAACACCTCAGCGCCGGCCATGGTCGCGTTTTCTTCGAGCTCAGCGTCCATGGGCGACGAGACCTTCCTCCTCGTCTTCTCTGTCCTATTGGACGCCGCCGACCTCGTCCGATGCGCGGCTGCCGGGAGGCGAGGATGCCATCCTGCGCTGTGGCGCCCTTTACGACCACAGCTTCTCCTAGCACAACAGCCATACGCTGCACATGGGCAACGGGCACATCCTCCTCGTCTTCTTCGGCCGCTCAAGTGCTGCATTTGAAGATAGTCTTAGTGAACAGGTTCAACTTTTTGTGTCACTAGCTCAACACTGATGGTGATTCAATTTTTTTAGCCCAGTCCATATGTTGCAATTTTTGTGTGATTCATTTCCTCAGTCGTTCATGAATTTGCAGAAATTGTTTACTTTTTGTTTTCATGCTAATTGACAAATATTGCATGACAAACTTTTTTAGGAATTATAGTTGATGGTATCTTAAAATCTGTTTTATGCCATGCAAACACAAAATATGTTGCCATGTCGTCTCAACTTCTCCAGCCATCCCAAATTGAATTATTTTTGACCATGGCAAAACACCATAAATAAGTTGCCGTGGAAACACAAAGTATGTCGCCGTGTCGAAATCATGTTTTCATTGCCATGGCAAGAAAATATAATATGGTTTGCCATGTTTTTGAAGCTGTTAGTACTATTTCCATGGCAATTTATAGATGTTCTTCTCAACAAACTGTTGCAATTCGTTTGTAAAAATCCCATGGCAATTTTTGTAAATTTCACATGGCAATTTTTTGAAATTTTTGTTAGCTACAACATGGCAAATTAAACTAAATTTTCCATGTGAATAAAGTATTTTTGCCATGGAAAAAGTAGATTAAATTTTCCATGTGTATAAAAGTATTTTTGCATGGCAAAATAGAGTAAATTTTGCCATGGCAAATTAAACGAAAATTTTCTATGTGAATAAAAGTATTTTTGCATGGAAAAATAAAGTAAATTTTTCCATGGCAAGTTAAACAAAAATTTGCCATGCTAATAAAAGTATTTTTGCCATGGCAAATTAAACTAAAATTTGCCATGTGAATAAAAGTACTTTTGCCATGGCAAAAATAGAGTAATTTTTTGCCATGGCAAATTAACTAAAATTTGCCATGCGAATAAAAGTATTTTTGTCATGGCAAATTAAACTCAAATTTGCCATGTGAATAAAAGTTTTTTGCCATGGAAGAATAGTGTAAACTTTTGCCATGGCAATAATATAGTAAAATTTGCCATGTCAAATTAAACTAAAATTTGCCATGTGAATAAAAGTATCCCATGTAATTTTTGCCATAGAGTAAGTTTTGCCTTGGCAAATTAGACTAAATTTTGTGATGTGAATAAAAGTATTTTTTTGCTACGGAAAAATAGTGTAATTTTTGCCATGGCATTTTTTCTGTTTTTGACTTTCTAGTCTGTGTGCAATTACCGCCTTTTTAATACTTGAATATTTTGTGTGCATACCTGGGCCTTTTTGCTGGCCCACTTTCTTTAACCTGGACGTATCGCCAATGTTGCTCGTGAAGGAGGGGTTCGGGCTGGAGCGTTCCCAGACTGAACAATTCTGTTCGGTGGAGGGCGCTCCCGCATCGAACGTTTCTGTTTGGTCCAGCGCCTGCCTAGGACGAACGTTTGGTCCTTATCAAGGCCCCACATCTATTCACGTGGATACTTTAATTATTCTGTTCACACATGTGCATACCTATTCACCTTGCCTAATATGAATTAGGGAGACAAAATATTTCATTTTTCGGCCAGCAACCGCGGAGCGTTAGCGGGGCAACAGCCACCCACTAGACCTGTCCAATTTGGTTATCCCTAGACACTCTATCCTTTCAACCAAACGCGCGGTACCATCTGAAAATCTGGCTATCCCTCAACCAGTTATGGATGGCCAACAAGCCAAACGCCACCTAAAGGTATCCGGACCGGATATCCAGGACAGATAGGATGCCTCGGAGATGCCCTTGCTCCCCGATCCCAAGTCGTCAAGTTCGCTGCACCTCCCGTCCCCGTGGTGCCCTCGCCGTGACCTCACCGGCGGCCGCTATGACCTCGCCGGCTTCCACCTCTTCCTGGTTCTCCGGAATCGTGCGCACAGCATCCGGCAATCCCCCTTCTTCAGCCATGCCTCCCGCCGGCGGCGTCACCTCCGCCCCCGTCTCCCTTCCCGACACCCCTGCTGCCGTGAGCGGCAAGGGTGGCGTCGTTGCCCCTGTAGCCACCACAGGCGTAGGTGCTCGCAGGAAGCAGCTCCAGGGCACGCTGTTCAAGTACGGGCCCAAGTCCGCTCAGGTACGGGCCTATTTCTCTCGTCCGTCAAGCCTCTCATCGTAGCTCGCAGTAATGATCTGTGGACGGTTTCGAGTTTTTCTTTTCCTTTTCCCAGGGGTGTTGGATTCAGTTCAGCTCATCGGCTGCATGCTCTTAAGTGCTTCGCAATTCCTTTGGCGTGGGGAATTCTTTGGATCGGATTTCTGGATGCTTCTATGGTACCTCTTACCTGCGTGGCATTTGGAACTCGAGATTCCCCCTAGTGTTCGAGATGCGGGATCTCCTGTTTGGATTTGCAGCGTCCTGCTTTTTAGCTCGTGGGATTCTACGTTGATGCGTGTGGTTCTTTGATTCCTGTAGGAAAAAGGAAGCTTGTATAATCTTTCACGACCCACATGGGTGAGTGATTTTGCTTTCGGTTGCTTTTGGCGGTCCCAACTTGCCATTATGTTCTTTTTTGTTCCTTCCTAAGGGGGCAAAAACATCGAACGGATGGTGTCACCCCGGGACTCAGGAACAACATCTTAGAACCTGTTTTATCCTCTGAACAACCAACAACAAACACTAGAACTAGAGTTATAAACCTTCCGATTGCTACAAAGTGGATTCGCCCTTGGAAACGCTCTGGTGTAATTGGTAAAAATCAAGTCCGGCGGGCGCCAACCATCTAACGCTAGCACCCATATTTTCCTCAAAATGCAACATCTTTAATATAAGTTAGATGTTCAACATCATATTTGCCATACAAATAGATAGTAAAATAAACTACGACTAATCGAATATCATCACGTCCAAAGCCATGGAAGCTACCTCCTCGGACACATCGGAGAGGGCATCCTTGGAGGTGGCTGGAGCGGTGACTGGCGTGGCTGGCATGGGAGCGGCAACAAGCTCCTCTGCGGCATATAAGTGGGTGTTGTGGCAGTTCTCCCTAGTGACCGTCTTGTGCCGTTCCGCCTGATTGAGAGCATCACGAACTTTGCACTTTTCACACTCGGCGTAGGCTAAGTGATGGGCGGCGAGCGCCATGGGTGGCTCACACTCCCTTGGCTTCGGCATGATGGACACATGAAGAGATTGACATTGTGATGGTTGCGGGGTGCCATGGCGGCTTTCAAAGAGACTGGGCGGCGAGGGGAGGGGAGCGACATCCAGTTTTAAGGGGATGAAACCATGTCTGGAAGTGAGGGTGCGGGAGGGAAATCGCTTTGGGAAGGCGAGGCGACGACGGGAAATCCCGTTGGGAAGCGGGGCGGCGATCCGCGGTCATAATGGGTGGGTTCGGACTGTTAGATCTGGCGTGGCAGATGTCCGGACTCCCTACTCCTCCCCTCAATTTGGGCCGGGCTGCGGGATTTAAGACGTCTTGACGGTCCTTGTCGGAGGCTTCAAAGTGTCCGGACAATCCGGTCCAAACATTTGAGGCCGGAGTAGGGGTCCACATTGGAGATGCCCTAATTCCTTTGCTGATGTTGCATGGTCATGCCTTTTGTTGATTTGTCCATTAGTGTCTGCCATTTCTTGTGGAAGAAAGCCTACTCAATATACAATGTAGACCCTTTATGCATGTCGTTTTCTTGTTTTCTCCAGCTTATGTCTTATGGGTTTCAGCTTCAGCCTACCCCAATTTGTTTGGGACTAAAGGCTTTGTTGTTGTTAAAAATATGTAATGGTCAGATTATCATTTCAGTACTGTATTTTCATTATTGCTGATTGCAACCTCTGAGAACATAATTGATAGCTATCCTGTACAAAAGAGGTGTGATAGTGTACAAAGGATTGGTCTTAAACATATGACATAGTAGATTTTTTCAAGCACAGGAACTTTTTACATCTGGCAGTGTCTACTTGAAATCTCTTAGAAGCCTTTATCTTTTTAGCATACACATGTCCATTATTTATTTTCTATTATATTATCGGGGATTTAGAAAAAAAAGAATATATTTTGATTTCTCGATACCCCTCATCATATTATGGTTTGCATGATTCCATCGACAAATTCTCTTCATGAATTGTTAATATTATTTTGATGTCTCGACACCCCTCTCCCCTCATCATATTGTGGTTTGCATGATTGCATCTACAAATTCTCTTCATGAATCGTTTTATGTTTATTGTTATTGTTGCAACGTTTGTGTGATAACTTTACATCCCTTTTTCAGGTTGCGTTTAGGACTGGTGATTTTACCCGTCAGGTGATTTTCATTGGTGGTTTGGCAGATGGGCTCTTAGCAACTGAGTAAGTTGCTTTTCTTTTTAAGTCTCACGCAGAGTCAGCCACTCTTATTAGCTATATAGTTTCATTAAATATTTGATCATAGCATTGTTTTCCTCCAAAGGATACCATTGTTAGGGAAATAGCAACTTGTATTCCATTGGGGCCAAGGGCTAATATATATAGTACATGTACAGGTGGTAAATATGTAAACAACTCCATGACGCTTTCATTCTCTTCTTTTCTTTCTCTCTCCTCAAGTCCTCTGCTCCGGTCTTCCACCTTCGCTCCCCCATCGCCTCTTCTCCCTTTCTCCTCTATCGGTTCGTCCTACTAGAGGAGGGGAGAGGAGCTCGGTGCCACCCTCCCCTTTGTAGATCCACTTGGTTTGCATCCTTTATGGCTAGTTTAGGCTTCCTTTCGGCGGTTTGGAGGCACCGTCGAGCTCATTTCTCTGACGTCCATGGCATTGCAGCCATCGTGGTTATCCTTAGTTTCAGCCTTTCCATGGTACGTTTGGTTGTAGCCCTCTCAAATAACCTCCCTTATACTGTCTTTGCCGGATCTAACCCTCCTTTAATCCCCTTGCCTCACGGTTGGATTTTGGAGTTGGGTTTGCCGTCGGCAAGTCGTGGTTTCAATAATTTCCCATGCCCCTACCGGATCCATTTGTTTAGTTCACTAGGTTAGCTTAACCCCATCCTTTTCTTCCGATGTCCAAATTCTGCTTGTGGGGCTTCACATATGGGTGTCCAGCAATCTGTTCAGGCCAGATCAGGCCAGGTGCCTGTGTTTTCTTGCAATCTTTGCCATATAATCTTCTTTGCGGGGGTGATGCTTTCCTTGTGCTATCTATGCATCTCCATAAGACTGCCCCTGCCGTGTCTCTTGCCAGTCTCCTGCTCGAGATCTCTTCAACCTCCATAAGTGGAGGCCCCTTTTTGGGTTTCGGATTTGAGCATTTGGCTGGCGTGGCTCTTAGTATTGAACGGCGTTGCATCCGACATTCACTGCGCATTTTAGGGGTTTCTCCCAGACCTCTAGCGAGCGCTTTTTTCCTTCTCATTCAACTCTTTCATCAGTATTCTACATGTCCAACACTGCCGCCAGCTGGTGCATGAGCATCCCCATCTTCTCAAGCATCAGCAGCTTCTGCAACCTCCAATATCCAATCGCTAGTGGAGGCCCTTCTGTCTGCAAGATGCTTTCTCCAGCTGGTGGTGGCCACCGTTCGAGCCCGTTCTTGGAGTTGGTCCACGCAGGAGCTCGTCAGCAGACGCGTGTGCATGTATCGTGGCAAGCTGTGGAGTTATCCAAGACACGTGTTAATGTTCAAAATATCGTCCAACTCATCGATTTATTGCTTATCGGTGGGTGGCCGCTAAGATTATACCTTATCTTTGCTATTTATCATTTGGGCCGATTTATCGCTCTGACAAGCGACTAATCGGGAATCTAGCGATTAATCAGGCCGGGCCCTGTGGTTAGAAATCCCCAAACAGGGCTCCCCTTCGGTAGCCTCCCGCACATCACACTTCATCCCCCGTTCGATAGGACATGTGTTGTAGTGTTGTCCTATTCTATTTGTCATTGACTCATTGTTTGACATGTAATATGTAGTTATGCATTGATGTAGTGTTGTCCTATTTAAAAGCATAGAGCACAGTGACAGTTGTTTCCATTTTTACCTTATTACTGCTTGGAACCTAGAAATTCCAAGCAAAAACAGGCCGATTAGTAGTCAACTGATAAAATCGATTAATCGACCGATTTTTGATTAATCTCTACTCCCTCCGTTCCTCAATATAAGGTGTATTATTTTTTCAAAAGTCAAACTTCTCTAAGTTTGACCAAGTTTATAGACAAAAATATCAATGTCTAGAATACCAAATCATTATCACTAGATTCATCATGAACTATATTTTTACATTTTATATATTTAGTATTATAAATCTTTATATATTTTGCTGTAAAGTTGGTCAAACATAGACAATAGTTGACTTTTTCAAAAACTAATACACCTTATATTTAGGAACGGAGGGAGTAATTCCCAGCGGAGTGAAATGCTAACGATAAGTGATATCCTCAACATTTATGTTATTAGGAGTGTGTACATGTGTATTTTCAGGGTCATGTATAAGCTTGCTTTAGTTTTCTGGGACTTTCAAGTCTCTGGCAATTTAATGTTTTGTGGGGCAGGATGTGGCCCACTGTTTTTAATATAATGCAGGGTGGGTGTTGTTGTGCCAAACAAAGGTGGTAAATACGTAGGAAACCCCTCATACAAAGGGGAAAATACACATGCTATACCTGGAACATAATATAACTCTAACACCGCCCTCAAACTCAGGGCAGATCCACAACACTAAGTTGACTGCCTGCCTGGAGCTCCTCAACCCAGTTGCCTGCCTGGGGCTCCAATGCCAGAAGCAGGCGGGCTCCTGAGGTCGGGCCACAGGTCGGGGCGCCCGTGGCCGGTGCAGGCGGTAGCTCCTCCAGGAGCAGCGTCGGGCCAATCGTCGGGGGTGCAGCTAATGGCTTGAAGAGCCTTTCTTCAAAGACGCCAGGGTTTTGAGGCTCGCGGCGGGATGCCCACCTGGCGACGTCGTCAGCTTCCTTGTTCGCGCCGCGCGGGACGTGCTGCAATTCCAAGCCCAGGAAACGCTTTTCAATTTTTACGTACCTCCTCAAGGTATGTCGCCATATGATCGTCCTTCGACTTGTACTCTTTGTTGGAGAAGTTGACAAGGAGCTGGGAATCGCCTTTGATGGTAAGGCGCTTGACCCCCAAAGCGGCCACGGCCTTGAGCCCGGCGATCAGGCCCTCGTACACCGCAATGTTGTTGGCGACCTTCTCGCCACGCTGGAAGCAAAGTTGGACGATGCGCCAAATGTCGGAATCGGGGCTTCGCAGACCCAAGAAAGGTTTGAACTATGGGGCGTGCGCGAAGGACTCTGTTTGGCTATGGCTTGCTACTCACGGCCTCACGGCCTTGCTCCGTCGTGCTTGAGCGAGCGAAAGAAGGAAGGAACACGATGATTTACCCAGGTTCAGGCCACCTTGCGGTGTAAGACCCTACTCCTGCTTTGTGGTGGGTTGCCTCGCGAGGAGGATGATTATAAACTAGTACAAGAGTGAGCTGCCTCGTGAGAGCTGGGGGTGAATGGATCAGATGGATTCGACCCCTCTATACGGTGGAGGCTAGCATATATTTATACTGGCCCGGTCCTCTTCCCCCAAGGCTCTAGGTGGGAAGGGATACCACAACGACCAATTTTGAAGGGGGGCAGTAGTACACCCTATCCTGACTAAAGGTGGTCTTCGCCTTCAAAGCTTCTGGTCGTGACGTACTGATGGGCTCGATGATGACCTCTGTCCTGGCGAATCCGTGGTCTTGGTCTCGTTGCGCCGGAATGGCAACCTTTGGGGGATTCCTCGGAACCCGCGTACGTCCTTGCCTCCTTAGCACCAAAGAGGAAAGTGTCCTTGCCTGCGCCTGCTGGCGCCCTCCTGGCTCCGCTCGTCATGGCTCACATCACCACGCGCCTCGTGAGGTTGGGTAGCAAGCCTAGAAGTATCCGCCCTGCGAGGGGCCTCGTGAGACCGCCCTGCGGGAGGCCCTCTGGAGGCCTTGATGTAGTTCGCCTCGCGAGGCGGGGGCCCTCGCGAGGGTCTTGCTCGTGGAGTCTTGGCGCTGGGCTGTACCAGGCCTTTGACGGTGCCGCGCGATGGGCCGCAGGCAGACGGGCCTGGGTACCCCCGGTCCCAGAGCCCCAACAACAGGGCCCTTGTGCCCCTCCTATCTTCCGTGGTCAATGCAGCTACAATGCATTCACCGCCACCGCCACTAGCACCTGTTTTGCCATCGACCACTGCAGAGCCAACCCTGCCACGGCTGGTTCGGCGCCTTACTCCAGCTGAGTTAGTAGAACGTCGTCGTCAGGACCTTTGCTTCAACAGCTATGAGATTTATGTTCAAGGTTGTTAAGAGTTATATTTATGATGTCTTTTGGCTTTCTGTATTTGGCCTTTGGCCTCCCCCTGTACTTGTATATATGATGGCTTTGGCCTTGAGATAATACTAAGTTGCACATTTCCTAACATGGTATTAGAGCATTCGTTTTTTTTGCACGTGCAACTCGTGCGATCCGATCCCAATCCCGCGCCGTCGTCGCCGGCTGCGCCGATCTCCTCTCCGGCGCTCCTTCTCTACGCCTCCACTGCAGTTCAACCCTGCTGCCCACCCACGATCCAGGCTGCCTCGGACCTCCAGGTCCTGTCCCCATCTGCTGCGGTTGCCAGATTGATCACGCCGCCGGACGCTACTCTCGATCCACCGCACCGCGGGAGCAGCAGCTATTGGAGGTCAACATCGCCGCCCCTGCTCGGATTCCACCCCCAGCCGTCTTTCCTCGCTGGATCTTCGCCGCTCCCGCCCGGATTACGGCCCGAGCCGCGTTCCTCGCCGGATCTCCGCCGCCGGCCGTGGATTCTGCCTGCAGATCGACGCGTTGCTTGGATTGGCGCGGGCCCCTGCGCTGCTGACGCCGCGTCCTCCGGCCTTCGTCGCCGTCCGGCCGCTGTCCGCCTCGGCCCGTCGGCCGCTGTCTGTACGCCAGCCGGTCTTGTGTGCATGAAGTCCGCCGCCGTTGCGATCTGTTCGTGGCCGCTTCGTGTGTTGACCAGTAAGTCGCAGCTTGGGCCACTGTTTTGGGCCTGACTTGGCTGTTGGCCTGCAGCGTAGCTCCTCACTCGATGTCGTTTCGGTGGATTGGCTGACTTGTGTTCTGTGATCCTAAAAAAGAGAGAGAGAGAGAGAGAGAGAGAGAGAGAGAGAGAGAGAAAGAGAAAGCTGATATGATGTTTCCGTCGGGCCTGCACCTCCCTCGCTGCCCGCAGACTTCCGATGGTGTTCCCTATATCGATCCCATCTCGCAGCTGCGTCGTCGCTCAGTGCTTGGTGCTCGTCCTTCTGTGAGGTCGTCTCCTACTGCGTCTTCGGCTGGCTCTGCTGATCGCTATTAGTCGACTTCTTTCGCGGCTTCCATGTGCGACAGTGAGCGATGTACATCGACTCCTCAAGTGGCTTCCACATGCGGCTCTGCGTCGACTTGCTCCTCTCGATCGACTCTACATGCGGCTTCCACGGGTGGCGGCGACTGCTCATCGTCGGCAGGTGTTTCTACCTTGACCTCTTCTGTCGCGTCCCTGTCTGCGCATGAGATTGCGCAGCTGCAATGCCTGCTTGCTACTTGGGATTCTTCATCGACAGGTTTTGCAGTTTCCGTGACTGACTCTTCTGGCACTGAGAAACCACCTTCTACTCATTCAGGTACATCCCCATGGATTCTTGATACTGGAGCGTCTTTTCATATGACTTATGATTCTTCCACTTTGACCTCCGTTCGACCTGTCGAGTCTCCTGTTCGTGTTCTTACAGCTGATGGCACTCCCCTACCTGTAGCTAGTTGAGGCACTCTTAGCACTTCATTTCATGTTCCCTCTGTCGCTCATGTTCCTCGACTTACCATGCAGCTCATTTCTGGTGGTCAGATTGTTGACTCTAATTGTAGGGTTATTCTCGACTTTGATTCATGTTCTGTTCAGGATCGTCGCACAGGCACCCTGCTTGGTGTTGGCCCTCGACGTTCTGATGGTCTCTGGGAGCTTGACTGGCTTCGTCTTCCTTCCGCTGCCACCGCCGCCAGTCTCGCAACCCCTGTTGCTGCATCTACCAGCTCTTTTCAGCAGTGGCATCATCGTCTTGGCCATTTATGTGGTTCTCGTCTCTCGTCTTTGGTTCAGCGCGGTGTTCTGGGGTCTGTCTCCGATAACGCTTTGTTGGATTGTGTGGGTTGTAGGCTTGGTAAGCAGATTCAGCTACCCTACCCTCACAGTGAGTCAGTCTCCGAGCGTCCTTTTGATCTCGTTCACTCTGATGTTTGGGGTTCGGCTCCCTTCGCTTCGAAAGGGGGTCATTGCTACTATATTATCTTTATAGATGATTTTTCTCGGTACACTTGGATCTATTTCATGTCTTTCTCGCAGTGAGGTCTTATCTATATATAAAAAATTTGCTGCTATGGTTCATACCCAGTTTTCCACTCTTATTCCTGTTTTTCGCGCAGATTCAGCTGGTGAGTATATCTCCCATGCGCTGCTGGGATTTCTTGCTGAGTAGGGTACTCTTACTCAGTTCTCTTGCCCTGGTGCTCATGCTCAGAATGGTGTGGCTGAGCGCAAGCATCGTCACCTTCTTGAGACGACGCGTGCGATGATGATCGCCACCTCTCTTCCGCCTCACTTCTGGGTTGAGGCTTTTACTACTTCCACCTATCTCATCAACATTCAGCCATCTGCTGCTCTACAGGGTGGTATTCCTCTCGAGCGTCTTTTTGGTCGTTCTCCTGATTATTCGGTGCTCCGTTTGTTTGGCTGCGTTTGCTATGTTTTGCTTGCCCCTCGTGAACGCACCAAACTAACCGCTCAATCTGTTGAGTGTGTCTTTCTCGGATACAGTGATGAGCAAAAGGGCTATCGATGTTGGGATCCTGTCGGTCGCCGGATGCGTATTTCCCGGGATGTGACCTTTGATGAATCTCGTCCTTTCTACCCGCGTCCATCCTCGGTCTTTTCGATAGAGGACATCTCTTTTCTTACATTTCCGGATACACCTCCCTCTGTGCCCAATATTCCTACTCCCCGCCCTGCCATTGCAGATCCAACACCATCCTCTCCTACGATTTCTTCTCCTCCCTCATCGCATGACTCCCCACCTTCATCACCGATACCTTCCCCTTCTCCAGCTTCATCACCGATACCTTCCCCTTCTCCACCTTCATCACCGATAGATTCCCCGTCTCCACCTCCAGTGATTCCACCTCTTCCGTCCTTTCCATTCCATTATACTCGTCGTGCACGTGTTGTGGATGAGTCTACCAATGCGCCCTCTACTTCTAATGTGTCATCTTACTCCTCTCAACCAACTTATGGTCTTCGTTCTCGGCCTTGTCCACCCCCTGATCGATATTCTCCTTCTCGCTATGGTCTTTCGACCGTTCTTGAGCTGACTTCTTATCGGGATGCTATTGTTCATCCTGAATGGCAGTTTGCGATGGCAGAGGAGATTGCTGCCCTTGAGCGCACCGGCACGTGGGACCTGGTTTCTCTTCCTCCCCGCGTTCGTCCCATCACTTGTAAGTGGGTCTATAAGATTAAGACCCACTCTGATGGTTCTCTTGAGCGATATAAAGCTCGTCTTGTGGCTCGTGGTTTTTAGCAGGAGCATGGTCGTGATTACGATGAGACATTTGCTCCTGTGGCCCATATGACCACTATCCGCACACTTCTCGCTGTAGCCTCTGTTCGCCATTGGTCCGTGTCTCAGCTTGATGTTAAGAATGCCTTTCTTAACGGTGAGTTGCGTGAGGAGGTTTATATGCAACCACCACCTGGGTATTCTGTTCCTGATGGCATGGTTTGTCGTCTTCGTTGCTCTCTATATGGTCTCAAGCAAGCCCCTCGCGCTTGGTTTTGGTTTGAGCGTTCTGCCTCTGTGGTGACTGCAGCTGGTTTTTCTCCCGGTGCTCATGATCCAGCGTTGAGGGCAGGCCTGGCGCAGTGGTGAAGTCCTCCCCACTTGTGCCAAGAGGTCCTGGGTTCGAACCAGCCTCTCTGCATTGCACTTTGCAGGGGTAAGACTAGGTTCCTATAATCCCTCCCCAGACCCCACCTTGTGTGGGAGCTTCTATGCACTGGGTCTGTCCTTTGCTCATGATCCAGCGTTGTTTGTCCACCTTTCCGCTCGTGGTCGCACTCTTCTTCTTCTATATGTTGATGACATGATCATCACTGGCGACGATCTTGAGTACATTGCCTTTGTCAAGGCCCGTCTCAATGAGCAGTTTCTTATGTCTGATCTTGGTCCTCTTCGTTACTTTCTTGGGATTGAGGTTTCCTCCACCTCTGATGCCTTTTTTATTTCCCAAGAAAAGTATATCCAGGATATTCTTGCTCGGGCGGCTCTTAGTGATGAGCGCACTGTTGAGACTCCTATGGAGCTTAATGTTCACCTTCGTGCTTTTGATTGTGAGCCCTTGTCTGATCCGACTCGTTGTCGTCATCTTGTTGGCAGTCTTGTCTATCTCGCCGTCACTCGTCCAGATATCTCCTATCCTGTCCATATCCCGAGTCAGTTTGTTTCTTCTCCCACTTCGGTTCACTATAGTCACCTTCTTCGTGTTCTACGATATCTTCGTGGCACGATCTCTCACCGTCTCTTCTTTCCTCGTTCCAGCTCGTTACAGCTCCAGGCCTATTCTGATGCTACCTGGGCTAGTGATCCTTCGGATCGTCGTTCACTTTCTGCTTATTGTGTTTTTCTTGGTGGTTCTCTCATTGCCTGGAAGACAAAGAAACAGACTGCAGTTTCCCGTTCGAGTGCTGAGGCTGAGTTGCGAGCTATGGTTCTTCTCACCGCAGAGGTGATTTGGTTACGCTGGTTACTCGAGGATTTTGGTGTTTCTATTACTACACCTACTACACTCCTGTCAGACAGTACAGGTGCTATCAGTATCGCGCGGGACCCAGTGAAGCATGAGCTTACCAAGCATATTGGTGTTGATGCTTTCTTTGTGCGCGCTGCTGTGCAGGATCATGTTGTTGCTCTTCAGTATGTTCCTTCTGAGTTACAGCTAGCGGACTTCTTCACGAAGGCCCAGACTAGAGCGCAACATGGATTTTACCTCTCCAAACTCAGTGTTGCAGATCCACCATGAGTTTGAGAGGGGGTGTTAGAGTTATATTTATGATGTCTTTTGGCTTTCTGTATTTGGCCTTTGGCCTCCCCCTGTACTTGTATATATGATGGCTTTGGCCTTGAGATAATACTAAGTTGCACATTTCCTAACAAAGGTCACCGTTGCTCGCGACTATTCTTAATCGCGGCTGATGACTACGACCAAGATAGTTCCACATCTCGTCATAGTCATCAGAGTAGGGGTGGGCATCCGGTATAAACCGAAAATTCGGTTTCTACCATTCTGTTTATTTTCAAATTCGGTTAGCAGAGTTAGAAATGGAAAATGGGAATTGAAAATTACTAACCGAAAGTTTGGTTAACCAACTTATTTGGTGCGATTTCGGTTTCTACCTGACAGACCTTGGCTTTACCAAATCTGCTGAGAGCAGCCTCTTATATATAGCAGGAAGTCCCAGCCTTATCTCAGCGACGCGAGGTTGGACTAAAGTTTCTGATCGGCTATTCGCATCCTTGTACGTGGGCAGTTTCATGCAAGGGGGCAGTTTCATAAAAGTGCCCAGCCCACGATCCAAAAAAATGGGGTCCTAGTTTCTGCTGGTCGCACATGGGTTAGTGGGCCATGGCTTTGATGGTAGCGAAGTGGTTGGGTACAGGAGAAGTGGAGAGCGACGTTCCTTCGATCTGGGTGAGTGTTCCACGTTAGTCTGCGTTCTGTCAAAGGTATAGTTCGGCATGATTTGGGCTAACCGAGATAAATATCGAATCAACCGAACTTACTTAGGTTTTTGGAAGTAAAAACCGAAATTATTTATAATAATGATAAAAACTGAAAATTCGGTTTTGTCGGTTTCGGCTTCGGTTCGGTGTTCGGTTCATTGGTTTTTATGCCCACCCTACATCAAAGGCCAAGATCCCCTGGGAGGCAATTGACAACCTACAGCTTGCGGACAAGCTGTTTTTCAAGGAAGGGAGAGATGTTATGTGGACCAGCCCATCAAACATGGAGTCTTATCCCTTAATTAGAGTCCTAGTTGATTAAGCATCTTTGTTAGGAAAGAGTCCAGTCAGTTTAGAGATTGTATTAGAGTTTGAATAGATCAATAGATTTACCGGCTTGTTGGTCATGTCTTGTCTACTATACAAGGGGCCGACCCCTCAATAAAGCATAGAAGAATATTGTCGTTTACTTTTATCTACTTTTCAGTAATTAGGGTTAGGTCAGTAGTAGATTCTTCCATTTTGTTGGCCCAAGGGGGTAGGTCATTACAAGTAGAGATATTTCTAACACAATCATTGGGTATAGGGTACCATCCAGGGTCATGTCGCAGTTATGCATTTTATGATTGGCTCCATGCCAATCGTTAATCGATGATACATGCTTATAATTGAAAACATTATTCTTGTAACTTTCTTTCTTCCTTGTGTTCTACTATGTTCACCTCTGTTAGTCTTGGCAGTGATAAATATATGATTCTGTTTTCTTAATTATTACCGGCACATGCTGTCCATCAAAGACTGACACCAAGCATAGCCATGTTATGCTAAACTGTATTTTCCCCATTATTTGATGTACTGCTGACTTAAAACATTTTTTTTATTTCTAAGTAGTTCATTTTAGCGTATTAATCATCATCTCTGATAACTGTGCCCTCAACTACTACTGCATGTAATGGGCAAGCTTCTGTTAAAGTATGTCTTCATTTGGCCATTTTTATGCTTCAATAAGTTTAGCGTCCTTTACTTATCTCTTGGTTTTTCTTATTTCTGGCCTTGCGTTATCTAAATGCTGCCTTCTACTCCCTCCGTCCCAAAATAAGTGTCTCAAGCTTAGTACAACTTTGTACTAGAGCTAGTACAAAGTTGAGACACTTATTTTCGGACGGAGGGAGAATCAACTAAAAACACTCTTTACAATGCTGACCTTGTCCCAACTTTTAAGGCAAAATATGTGTTGCTCAAGGTGCTAGAAATTCCAAGCATCACACGTGGTATGGGGTTTATGCCTAATGCCCTGTCAGTCTAACCAAATATAATTATTAGAATTTGTTTTGGTCCCAGAGAACAGAAATCTTTCAAAGTGAGACAGCCTCAAAACCACGGCAAGGTGTCAGCAAATTTATGCATGTTCGAGGAGGTGGTGGTGGACTGATGAAACAAATTGATCATAACACGCTTTCAGAAAAATATTATCATAATGCAAAACTTATCTGTTTTATTTGATTATTTATATAACAATTAAGTCTGATTCGATAGCACTAATCCATTTCTGAAACCTAACAGTTACTTGGAACCATTGTCACTTGCGTTGGAGGTTGAGAAATGGTCACTGGTTCAACCATTACTTTCTTCATCATATACTGGATACGGAATTTCCACCTTGGAGCAAGTATGTTCTTTACTAGTCAATAATTACATCAGCTTGTTCATCCTTGTATCAAATAGAATAACATTTTCTGAATTGTAGCAAAGCATGCAATAGACCAATATCCTTGAGGTGTTCTCATTATTACATGATAAAAGAGGATCTGAGGTTCTGTGTTTTAAAAGCTTATTTTACTCCTTCAGTACAGCAGATATTCTTGATAATCGGATTATGAATTATGTGATGGAGTTGCTCTTAAGTTATACAACTCTATAGGTGTAACCTGTTTTTGCTTCTTGAAACTTGACCCTTTGAGAGCCTTCTGAAGCCCCCTTGGTTTTTGTATGAACTCTATT
Organism: Triticum dicoccoides; assembly: GCF_002162155.2. Taxonomy (NCBI): domain Eukaryota; kingdom Viridiplantae; phylum Streptophyta; class Magnoliopsida; order Poales; family Poaceae; genus Triticum; species Triticum dicoccoides. The sequence continues at coordinate 312,191,682 of NC_041383.1, read as the reverse complement.
ACATGGAAAAAATGTCAGCTACAAATTTTATGCATAGGAGTATCAACATTTCATTGTGTCAAGACCTGGACTAGACTTAACTGAATTTAGCAATCAACCGAGTAATTTCAGAGAGAATTTGGGGGAAATCAAGCTAGGGTTTGTATTCCTTGCAAAAGGGGAAAGTAGGAGAAGCATGCCACAGGAGGCTAGGGTTTATACCCGATTACATTCAACGTGTCCAAAATGGAGAAAGAGAGGCTTTATAGCCATGACAACACAAAGACCGAAGAAAAGCAACACTGCGCACATGTGCTTGTCGGAAAGTAAACAACAATGGGTCGAAGGGTAGGAGCCGTAGGATGAAGCAACAACGGGCGAGCAGTGGCACCAGTGGCGAACCGTTATCATCAAGGGAGAGCCACTGGATGGGCAATCGACGGTCGAAACTAAATCTGGCACGAAGAAACAGGGGAAGGTTACTACATAGTCACCATCTATGTTTTTAAAGCGTCCCTAAGGCGACGCCTAGGCGTCGAAGCGCTCCTTCTCCGCTTTGGAAAATCGACCGCTTTGGGCGCCTAGGCGTCCAAAGCGCCCGCCTAGGCGTCGCCTAGGCGCCAAAGCGCCCCCCTCCCTAAGGCGGTAAGGCGTCGCCTTAAAAACATAGGTCACCATGGTACACTTCTACAACCTGACACATTGTTACCTTCAAAATTCACACACATTAAAGTAACTGGTAGAAATACAAAGTACCATTGGTACTGTGAAACATACCGGTGAAAGATCGTGGATGTCGCCTAGGGGGGGGGGGGCGTGAATAGGCGCTTTAAAATAATTACGGTTTAGGCTTGAACAAATGCGGAATAAAACTAGCGTTTAATTTGTCAAGCAGAAAACCTAAAACAACTAGGCTCACCTACGTGCACCAACAACCTATGCTAAGCAAGATAGGCAACTAAGTGATAACAAGATATATAACATGAAACACTATGGCTATCACAAAGTAAAGTGCATAAGTAAAGGGCTCGGGTAAGAGATAACCGAGGCACGTGGAGACGACGATGTATCCCGAAGTTCACACCCCTTGCGGATGCTAATCTCCGTTTGGAGCGGTGTGGAGGCACAATGCTCCCTAAGAAGCCACTAGGGCCACCGTATCTCCTCATGCCCTCACACAATGCAAGATGCCGTGATTCCACTAAGGGACCCTTGAGGGCGGTCACCGAACCGTACAAATGGCAACCCTTGGGGGCGGTCACCGAACCCGTACACTTTGGCAACCCTTGGAGGCGGTCACTGGGACCCGTACAAATTGCTCGGGGCAATCTCCACAACCTAATTGGAGACCCCGACGCAAGCCCGGAGCTTTACACCACAATGATTGAGCTCCGAGACACCACCAACCGTCTAGGGCACCCAAGCACCCAAGAGGAACAAGCTCTAGGGTACCAAGCACCCAAGAGTAATAAGTTTCTCAACTATTCACTTCCACGTATCACCATGGAGAACTCAAACCGATGCAACTAATGCAATGGCAAGGGCACACGGAGTGCCCAAGTCCCTCACTCTCAAATCCCACCAAAGCAACGAAAGCTATGGAGAAAAATGAGAGGAAGAACAAGAAGGAGAACACCAAGAACTCCAAGATCTAGATCCAAGGGGTTCCCCTCACACAGAGGAGAAAGTGATTGGTAGAAATGTGGATCTAGATCTCGTCTCTCTTTTCCCCAAAAACTAGCAAGAATCCATGGAGGGATTGAGAGATAGCAAGCTCGAAGGTCAATAATGGGGGAAGAACACGAGCTCAAAGGATAAGAATCATTGGGGAAGAAGACCCCCTGCTCAAAGGATAAGAATCATTGGGGAAGAAGACCCCCTGCTCAAAGGATAAGAATCATTGGGGAAGAAGACCCCCTTTTATAGGCCTTCTCAAATCCAACCGTTATGTGCACTGGACGCACACAAGCGGTACTACCGCTCCAGGGAGCGGTACTACCGCTCGAGCGGAAGTACCCGGAGTATAGTGCACAGAAGAAGCATCCTGAGGCGGCAGTGCTGCCGAAGCGGTGCTACCGCTCGCCCCAGTGGTACTACCGCTGAGGTTGCAGTATGCAGGGGAGAAGCGGTACTACTGCCCCTTACAGCCGCCCTACAACCACGGAGAGGAAAACGAGTCCAGAGGCGATAAAATAGGCGGAAGTAGCAGCGGTAGTGGCTGGCCGGTAGTACCGCTTAGAGCAGTACTACCGCTCGCCACTACTGCTCTACTACCGCTGAAGCGATAAAGAGTCCAGAAGCTGAAAACAAGCGGTAGTGCCCGCGACACTGGAACCACGGAAGTTCCGCGCAAGCGGTACTACTGCTACCCAGGGCGGTACTACCGCTAGAGAGCAACAAAAGGCCTAAGCAAAACAGATGGATGCATGAAAGCCTGAACTGCCATAACTTCTGCAAATGAGCTCCGAATTGAGCAAACTCAAGCTTGTTGGATAGATGACGACAAATACTATCCAACAACGACCGGTTATAGTAAGAAGTGGCAGAGGGACTATGCCTAAGATATAGAGATGTGAAACATCTATGAATGAAGAACCAGCACGATGATGCAAGGATGCAATGGTTTGAGATCTCTATAAACGATACGATCAAGCTACTAACTTGAGAGCCCCCCTTGATAGTATGGCAATCGATCCTATAACCTGGTCTCCCAAATACCACCATGAGACTGGTAAAATAGAAAACCTATCACGGGCAAACCTTTGCCTTGCACATAGTCCACTTGAGCTAGATGATGACGATCTTGACTCTCTCAGGTTGGACCACCTTTCTTGATTGCGTTGGCTCGATGAAGACTAGTAGATTGCTCCCCCATACTCCACTATGGGTGAGCCACTCTTTGGAACATCTTCACAAGTCTTGTCACCACAATGGACGGCAATCTTCAAGCATGATCTCTTCGTGATGCTCCACTTGAACTTACACACTTCAATCTTGATGGCGATCACCACTTGATGTCATCCTCCATGAGTTGTACGAGAACTTTCTCTTGACGCAAGCCCATGGAAACATGCCTAACCCCACATAGAACTCTCATGTAGACCATGGGTTAGTACACAAAGCGTAATGGACAATGCTTACCATACCATGGGATCACTTGATCCCTCTCGTTACATCTTGTACGCTTTATGTGTTGATTAACTTGATTCACTCTTTGACTTGGTATTGATCAACCTTGTATCATGTCTTCTACATGACCAATCTTTGGATAATTCCTTGAATAGCACTTTGGTCATCACATAAACTCCTTGAAACCAACACATGGACTTGAGAAAAGCCTATGGACAAATCCTTCAAATATAACTCAAGGCACCATTAGTCCATAGAGATTGTCATTAATTACCAAAACCAAACATGGAGGCACCGCATGTTCTTTCAACCCGGATTCAGTGTATAAAGTTGTAAATAGTTTTGGAAGGCTAGGTGGTCAGAGCCTGCCTATGAGCTGTTCTCTTAAACCGAAAAATGTTTGTAATATGTATACGCAAGTATAATGTAGTTGCATGCTCAAGAACTTACCTGCCATTTCCTGAATCTTGGTTGAATATGAATTTCAGTTCAGAACCATGGGTGGGACGTTTGTAAAAATAGGAATCGGGTATCATGGGGAGAACGCTCCCTGGTCATGTTTGCAATAGAAGATGCCTTTTATTTCATGTTGTGGCGAGCTGATTGGCGATTAGAGTATTTTGGCGTATGAACTAAGCATTATATGACAGTTGCGTTGATGACATGCTGCATTATTCATCAAACCTTCTGATTTTACCTTTGACTTTTTTAGTGCAATGCAGCATGATAAGAATACATGAGGACAATCAGTGACAGTAGTGATACAACCAGTTTTGCTTGGATTAACGTTTGATTGAATTTTCCTTTTTGCTTCTCTTTGCTTGATTTAGTCTGTGTTGATCGTATTTTTTCTTTTGCAAGGATGCATTGGAACTTGATCAGCTCATCGGTTACTTGATAAATAAAGATAATTCTGAAGGAGTAATACTGCTCGGTCACAGCACTGGTTGCCAGGTATGCTGTTACAGTATATACTGCCCTATTTTATGGTCTACAGTATGAGATAACATAGACACTTATATGAATGCCAGGATATTATACATTACATGCGGACAAACTTTGCATGTTCCAAAGCAGTTTCTGGGGTAATTTTGCAGGTATAATTTTCCTGTCCATATTCTTGTTCTCCGAGTATTGCACAGAAGGATTTTTGTTCTCCGAGTATTCCTGTCCATATTCTAGTTCTCTGAGTATTGCACATGATATTCTCACCCCTAAGGACAGAAGCAACTGATCAGCTTGTAAAGTGTTGATAATAATTGCTTTTGCTGTAATTAATTTAATACCTCAATAGTATCTTGATAGAAATTCTACAATGATCTTTTATTCAGGCCCCAGTAAGTGACAGGGAGTATAGGGCAACTCTTCCAGAAACAGGAGAAATGATAGATCTAGCAGCGAAAATGATTAGTGCGGGCCGTGGAATGGATTTGATGCCCAGAGAAGCAAATTCAGATGCTCCAATTACTGCCTACAGGTACTAATTTTCATGTTCAATTTACACAAGTTCATGGTTACAATACTCTGTACCCGTAGGTAATTATGAAAGTTTACGAGAGGTACCACTATTGTTAATGATACATATGACGGCTATATATGCTCAAGAATTGCATAAAGAGTTAGATGAGCATGAGTTAATGACCATGGTCATGTCATACTTTGAGTATCTCCAAGGCAAAAATAAGCCTGACCATGAGGGCTTTATGCTAGCTATCTTCATTGTGGCGTAAGGGTAAGTCTTAAGGCTGACCTCAGCAAAGGGCAACCTCAGCCTTGTGGCCGCTCACATGCAGTAGAAAACGGTTTCTCTTTCCGAACCCTTAACTCTCCAACTACCACAGTTGGATGAAGACCGAACGGGACAGCTAGAGAGAGGGGTGCCGCTGTCATTGTCTCTGTCGGGAGCCGGATGGGCACTTCTGTGATCATTTGATCCATGACACATGGCCTTGTCCAGCAGGACTGACTAAAGCGAATGCCCCGTGGGCGCAGTGTGTGGCCTGAAGAAGGCTACAGCCTACAACCTCCTCCCTTCACCACTTCAAGCTTTGGTCCTGATGGTGGCCAGAAGAGCAGCACATCTTGGATCAGACGACTACTGTGAGCTTGGGCCAGTGCCGGGGAAGACGAAGGAGGAGGAGCAGCAGCAGGCGCCCACCTGAGCATTAGCACATCCCACTTGACATCTGTCAGGAACTTGGTGCAGATCATGAAAACCACACCGGTAGTGGGGGCGTAGAGGGTGATGCGTTGGGTAAGGAAGAATTTGGATGTTGTGGTAGTGTATGGGGAGATGTTTTTTCTTGTACTTTTGACTTGGCTGTCGGTGATGATTTGTTGCAAGCGGGGAAGTCGTGGGTGCGGTTGTATGCACGGGAGCTGCATGGACAGCGGTGCTGGAGCTAGGAGAAGTGCCGGCTGGCACGGGTGATCAAGTGCAGTTGCTGGCAATGGCGTAGCTAGGATCGGGCAAGCCCCAGGCGGAACATGTTGTACAGTGTCAAACAGTGCCAAAATTGCTACAGTCAACAAAGAATTCGAGCGCTACGACCCGGGCCATGGCCTTGTCTACGCCACTGGTTGCTGGTACCTCTGGCTGCGCGGCAGAGGATGAAGAGGAGATCCGGCTCTGCTACTGCTGAATTCGCTGGAATGCACTGCTACTGCTGTTGCTGCTGCCACTAAGGGGTGCTGCTCCTGTGTCTGCTGGCTGCTGCTGATTGGGAAGGGAAGAGAGGCAGCGGTTTGAGCTGCTGTTGTTGGGAGCTACGGTTGTGTGCAGCTGCTTGCCAGGGGGAGAAGAAGGGGACATTGCTGCTGCGGGCGACTGTTCGAGGAGAAAAGCTAACTGCTGCGTGTAGCTAGTGGGAGAAATATTATAGGGTGAAACCTTAGGTGGTGATCTTCTTCACACTTGGAGGTGGGAAAGGGGAAAAATCAAGAGGCAAACACAAAGAGAGGAACACTCGAGACAAGATTCAAGGTCACACATCCACTAAATCCACATACACATACAAGGTTCAAGATCCAAACCCAATAAGAGGAAACTAAAAGGAGAGATAGTTCTTCCCAATCCCAGGGGAGTTGAGATCTTGAAAGGGGTAGTCTTCTCCACAAAGGAAGGCCTTGATATCCACTTGGGGGATCTTCTCCTAGGAGGCCTTGGTCTCCATGGGAGAGGTATGGTAAGGAGCAAAGCCCTCTAGTTCATCTCGTATGCTTTGCTGACCCTAGAAAGAGGTGGGGAAGGTCTATTTATAGGCTAGGGCGAAAATAGAGGTAGGTGGGGAGATACATGGTCACATGGCCGGTTTGTGTGCAGGCAAGGCCGGACGTCTGGGTGGGTAGGTAGTCACCCGGATGGTCGGATAGGGACGCATCAGCAGTCGTTAGGCTGGATGTCTGGGCTTCTTCCGGATGATCCGGGCGGGGTCCCGAATGATCCGGGTTCGGGCTCGATCTTCGGGTGTCTTCGGGGCGCGTAGCCGGATTGTCCGGACAGAGGTCTGAATCGTCTGGGCATTGACCAGATTGTTCGGACCAGGGTCCAAATCGTCCGGGCAAGCGCAAACTTGTCCCGTTTCCTTCTTCCTTCGCGAACTTCCTTCGCCATTGCTTGGCCTTGTTCCTTAGCTTCTCCATGGCTGGTTCCTTGGTACTGAGCACACAAAGTGAGTCTCCGTAGCACGAATCTCAGAAAGCGCCTCCATAAGAGAAACACGACCATGAGCAAATAGTTGAGTGTGCCTTGGTTCAAACTCCTTGTGGAGCCGAGACAAGAACTAGTAGACGGGCTGAAACTCCAAGTCTAACCTAACGAGCTGGTAGCATTAGCATGAAGCACAACCAGTAATGCGGGTAGAAATCATCAATAGTGGAGTCACCCTGCTTAAGAGCATGCTCGTGGCGATCCATGTACTAGTATTGGGCATCACCAGAGGGCTGATAGCACTATCGAAGATGGGTCCACATCTTGAAGACGTTAGTGAGGCCATAAACTCAGAGGAAAACTAAGGTAGAACACTGGCCCCGAGAACAATTGCAGCATGAGTATCATTATCAAAGCACCGAGTCTAGACAAACAACCCAGCATGATAAGTGAGAAGAGCCTGTTGATAGTCCAAGACCTGTGCTCATAAGTAGCAACTGCAGCATTGTTGGAGTATTTTCCGGTCGATTCCTTGATAGGGTATTCGGCCAGACGAGTAGATCGGATGGTAACAAGGGAAGAGTTTTACCTAGGTCCAGGCCCTTGTAGAAGAGGTAATACCCTACTCCTGCTTGCGTATATTATTTGTGTATAGGGGTTACAAAGATCGAGGGATTGAACAAAGCTCTAAGGTTTTGTTGTGTCTATTTGACTAGCCTAGCCCTAGCTTATATGGGTACCATGGTCTAGGGTTACATGATCTAAGTCGGTAAGGAGTCCTCTGGACGCCGGTTGCCTTGTCTTGTACTCCCAAGCCTTCCGGACCCATTACGATTGTAGAGCCATGGGTCGGGCTGATCAGCCCATGACATACCGACCTAGGGGGCCCCAGGCTGGCCTACTCAGGCCGACTTCCGGTAAGGTGAGGCACCCCTAGAACGTAACACCGTAAGTAGCCCCGGAACTAGTCCTCAAATCCGATTGCTTCTTGGTTGGGGTCGATCTGCTGGCGCCGGTCTTAGTAGCTTGTTAGAGTGGAAGTCGGTTCATGAAGCTCCCCTATTCTTGAATTGTTGGTGTATGTAGCCATTCATGGTGAAGTCTTCTCACGAAGCCGGCTTCCGTAGGCCGATTTCCCGTATAGTACTTATGAAATCTTTTTGAAGCCAGAGCTCGGGTCCTGTAGAGGGACCAGACCAGGCGCTGGTCCAACAGGGCGAACTGAACCACCATTATCAGGCTGACCGTCAGTCAACGTGACGTGTGTGTGGGATCGTGCTGCCCATCTGAGCCACGTCCCCTTAGTCATTACGACGTGACTGGACGACATGTCTCGGACGCCGGCGTTATCAAATGCCTCAATTCATGCGCGCATTAAGCGTGGGGTAATTGGGAATGGGGAGGCTAAACCTGCTGCGTGTCACGACAAGGTCGCCACCGCTTCCTTTTCGTCTAGTGTTTATAAGGGAAAACTACCAAGGGGTCTCTGCACTTGGCCCTTGTTCTTCTCCATCTCTCTCTTAAGCGCCCCGCGTCCATTGTTGTCGTTGCTGCTGCTGCTCAATCTCCAAGCTTTCCACTCGTTCCATCTCGCACCGCCCATGCACGCAATCTTGCCCCCATGCTTCCCAAGCTAGGGAAGAACTAGACGCCGAGGGGCACCTCCGCGGGCAAGGTAACCGCCGACAAGAGTGTCGCGACAAGTTGAAGGTTGCATCCAACACCAAGCGCAAGCAAATGACGTCCACTGCCATCGAAGGGCATCTCATGCACCTCATCGAGCTGGGCACCTGCCGCCGTCCGAAGTCGTTGAGTGTCGCTCGCTGTGACGACCAACGCGAACGGGGAAGACGTCACCGAGGTTGTTCTGCGCCCGCGTGGCGGCGAGCGGGTATGCTTTATCCCATTTCTTCGCGGTTTGGAGTTCCCTCTTCATCTCTTCTTAGGGAACTTCTCCACTTACTACGGCCTCCAACTCCACCAATTGACCCCGAATGGCATCCTCCATATAGCATGTTTCATGGCCCTGTGCGAATTGTTTCTCGGCTTTGAGCCACCCTTCAATCTTTGGTGCCGCTACTCCTCGGTCAAGCTCCGGACCATTGTGACAGAGACCTGCGAGTGCGGGGGTGCCGCCATCACCAAGGTGGCTGGATCCGGTTACCTCGACGAAGAGTTGGCCGAATCCAACAAGAAGTGGCAGGAGGAATGGTTTTACATCACAGACATCAAGCTCGGCAATCTGCCAGTATCCTGACTCATCGAGGCCTTCACCCTGGTTCCACCAAGAAAGCACAATTCCTGGAGCTTGAAGTACACCGCAGCCGGCAGCAAGGAAATCACCAAGCTGTACCAGATAGTACAGGACTATGCCAAGCGCGGGCTCGCCATGGTAGAGCTCCATGTTCCCATAGCATATTCTTCACAGATGGGAATATGTGGTAGATGGGTCAATAATTCTTGCAAAGTATGTTAGGAGTCGTTCTTGACTCCATAAAAGTTTCCGAGATGCCTCGAATTCTCGCAAGTTGTTTTGGGAATCCAATCCGACTATGTAATTTTCAGAGGCACACAAATTCCTGCAAGGTATTTCCTAGTCAAATATGGCTATAAAACTTGCGGAAGGGGCCCGAATTCCCACAAATATTTTTGAGGACGAATATATCTCCACGAAAATCCCGGCTTAATAGGAATAATTGACTACTAATATCAATAAGGTGCACCTTCTTTTCCGGGAGCCCATCTGAAAGGAACCTTATGTTAAGCTTCATGCACTAGCCAATGCAACCGAAAGTCCGAACTAATGGAAAGGGCTAGGCAATCCACATATAGACTTCAACACCCCCTCTCACGTTTGACGCGGGAAAGTCAACACATGAATAGACTCAGAGGTATGGCTCAAGAGGCCTATACGTGGACAGAGGGGGGGCAACAACAATTTTTTGATAAATTGTGAAAGCCATGACTTGAACTCAAGATCTTAGGCTTTGATACCATGTTAAGCTTAATGCACTAACCAACGCAACCAAAAGTCCGAACTGACTACCGTCCGATATGCTTGATACACCTCGTGGCCAAAATCTTCGCGAAAGTGCTCTCGCTACGCCTCGCGCCAAGGTTGGGCGACCTGGTCAGTTGCAACCAGAATGCATTCATCCCAGGCCGGAGCCTCCACGACAATTTTGTCCTGGTCAGGCAATCCATGAAGCTGCTGCACCAACTTGGGGCCCCAAGAGTCATCCTCAAACTCGACCTCACACGAGCCTTCGACTCCCTATCCTGGCCCTTCCTCTTCGAGGTGCTGGACCAGTATGGGTTCGGACCTCGGTTCCGGGAGTGGCTTGCCATACTGCTTTCGACCTCAAGCACCGGGATCATGCTGAACAGCGAGCCAGGGCCGCCGATATGGCACCGATGCGCACTGCGACAGGGCGACCCAGTGTCCCCACAACTCTTTGTGCTCGCCGTGGACACCCTCGGACGCCTCGTCCGCCGCGCCCACGACTCCGACATCTTGCAACAGCTGCACCCCCGACGAGCCATTCCGGCCATCTCCTTATATGCCGACGATGTGATGCTCTTCTGCCACGCCACACCTGGAGACATGGAGGCCGTCAAGGGCATCCTAACACTCTTCGGTGAAGCTAGCGGCCTCCGGGTGAACTACGCCAAGAGCTCGGCCACCATCCTCCATGGCGACCCCGACGCGGCCGCGACGATTGCCCATGTAGGATGCAGGACGGCCGACCTGCCCATCACCTACCTCGGCATCCCGCTAACGTTGTGCCGCCCCACTGCCGCCCAACTATAGCCCCTCGTAGATTCAGTGGCTGCCAGGCTCCCAACTTGGAAAGCATGGCTCATGAACAAGGCTGGAAGACTCGCATTGGTCAAAGTGGTGCTCGAGGCCATCCTGGTTCACCAACTGCTCGCATTCGCCCCCCCTCCCCTCCAAGAAGACCCTAAATACAACGGGGCTTCCTATGGGCTGGACGTGCAACTGCCAACGGTGGGCACTGCCATGTCAACTGGCGCCATGTTTGCCGTCCACTGGAATATGGCGGCCTGGGGATACGGGACCTGGAGCGTGCTGGCCTGGCACTGAGGTTGCGATGGCTATGGTACACTCGCACGGACGACAACCGCGCATGGCAAGGCTCAACTTGTAGTTCACTCCCGAGGAGCGCGCGTTGTTCTTCGCCTCCACCACCATGGTCCTTGGTGACGGATTGACGGCCCTGTTCTGGGACGACCGTTGGCTCCAGGGGCAATCCATCCGCGAGATCGCCCCTGCGCTTTACCAGTGCATACCCAAAAGGAGGCGCAAAGCGAGAACGGTGGCGGAGGCCCTAACGGGCAATGCTTGGGCACGCGACATCCAGGGAGTGCTCGGGATACATGAAATTGGGCAAAACCTGATGCTTTGGCAGGCCGTACAGCGCATCACTCATGAACGTGCCTGACCAAATGCTCTGGAGGTGGACGGCCAACGACACTTGCACGGTGCAGTCCTGCTACGCTGCGACCTTTCATGGATCCGCAAGATGCCCCTCATGGAAGCTGACATGGAAGAGCTGGGCACCACCCAGAGTCCGGTTCTTCCATTGGCTAGCCAGCCAGGACCGGTGCTGGACAGCAGAACGGCTGGCCCGACGCGGCCTGCAACACCACCCCAGATGCCTCCTCTGCGATCAAGCGCCGGAGACCATCCAGCACCTGCTCCTGGCCTGCCCATTCGTGCGGCAAACCTGGCATGCCATCCTGGACTGGACACGCATTCCAGCACAGCCACCACACAATGAGCCCTCACTTACAGACTGGTGGCAGCGAACGAAGGGGCAGACACCGGACGCGCTGCGCAAAGGATTGCAGTCCATAGCCATGCTAGTCCCTTGGATGATCTGGAAGCAGCGGAATGAATGCGTCTTCGAAAACGCGCGACCATCGATAGAAGCATTAGTGGATAGGATTAAAATTGAAGCCAAATGTTGGGCACAAGCCGGGGCACAGGGGCTCAGGGTAGTCCTGCCCACATCCTGGGACGTCCACTGATCGAGAGCACAACCTTTGTAATCCCAGCCTCCTAGGAGGATTGTACTATCCCTTCTCTTCAATGCAATGAAACGCAAAGATCTTTGCGTTTTCTCGAAAAAAAAGTCCGAACTGATGGAAAGGGCTAGGCAATCTACATATAGACTTCAACACCTTAAAGTTAAGCGTGCTTGGCTTGGAGCAATTTGAGGGCTGACCAACTGGGAAGTTGATCCTGGGTGCGCAAGAGTAAGGACAAAATGCGCAGGAAAGACTAGTGTTGGTTTGTGGGGCCAGTCTAGATCCTAGGTGGTAGCCAAGCGCAACGACCAGGAACTGGGGTGTTACAACCGATATCATAGATGACCCTCTCGGTTACACGGGCATGTGCGGGTCAGCTACGCGGGCCTATGGTGCATGGCGTGTGTGGCCCGTCGTGGCACACGGCATGACACATGTGCCGGACTGGACACACAGATGTGTGCCAAGAGCGAACGTTCCTACTGGGCCGACAGGGATGTCGATTTCTTTGAGTGGGGGTGTATGTGACATCTCGGCTTAATAGGAATGATAAACTACTCGTATGAATAAGGTGGACCTTCTTTTCTAGGAACCCATCTGAAAGGAACCTCAAAGTTAAGCGTGCTTGGCTTGGGGCAATTTGAGGATGGGTGATCAACTGGGAAGTTGATCCGGGGTGCGCACGAGTGAGGGCAAAGTGCGCAGGAAAGACTAATGTTGGTTTGTGGGGCCACTCTATATCCTAGGTGTAGCCACGCGTAGTGGTTGGCAACGGTGGGTGACCGGTGGGTTGGACGGGACGTTACACCAAGTAAGGAAGCCTCCAAATAGTGTAGGGATTCTCTTCTTAGTGTGCTACAATCCACCTCCTAGCCCAACTAGAGGCATATGGGCCAAAGGATGCAAAATTATGTAGTTCTACCCTCCTTACTTCAAGGGCAGCCTTGGTCATTTGTCAAGGACTCCTAGGCTCTATATGGCCTCCCATGAGCATGTAAAAGTCACTCCTGGCTTGAGTAAACTCAAGAGGAGGGTCACTCTCCCTGTTTAGCTCTCAGGAGAGTTAGGAAGGCCGAGATGCGGAGTTCGAGGGACCTTCAAAGGCCCATTAGTCAGGAGTCGTGAGACTCGGAAGCGGAGACACAAGTGTTCCATGCGTCGGGCACCACTCTCGACGACCCTCCCATCTAAATGTTCCTTGTGCCGGGCACCACTCTCGACGACCCTCCCATCTAAGTGTTCCTTGCGCCGGGCACCACTCTCGACGACCCTCCCATAGGCCGCCATACGCACATAGGTGGGGCTCCCACAAGGTAACTGAACCTAGTTAAATAAACATTGTCGTGTCACTTTGTTGAGTGTACGGCGACCTTCGCTATAAGGCCGCCATACGCACCATCTCCGACTCATCCCTAACCACGTTGCGAAGGAATCCCTAGTTGAAAGTTCATTTTTGAACTTCAACAAGACTCATCGATGGTAATGTCTTGAGAAATCCACAACCATCGACCAAGAAACATGCCAATTAGCTTAAGAAACATCACCTGTGACAGACCCTAAAAGCCAATGCGGAAGAGGGAAGAGAGACACAAACTCGAAATATTTTGCTTGCATATCTTTTATCTTTTTGGATCTATCTGGCAGTAGTTAATGTGATCTCTATAGGGATTTTTAAATTGACTTCTATTCTAATTATACATACAAAATCTGTAGGTTCCACTCCCTTTGTGCATATATGGGTGATGATGATATGTTCAGTTCTGATCTTAGTGAAGATCAGCTGAAGCAGAGACTTGGTCATATGTCAACCACACAGTGCCTGGTATTGTTCCTCTTTACTATTTGACCTTGTTAAATCACTTAAAAACAGGAAGTTCTTGAGTGATTTCATTGCCAAGAATGATAGTAAACATAATATTCAGGTTGTCCATTCTCTTCTGATGGCAGGGAGCTTTGTGATTCTGTCATGATTTTTTGACCTTAATTTTATGCTGATCAATGGTTTTCACCATCCATATTGCCAAAGTTTTTTTGGGGATTTTTTTTCATTAAAGAACCTATTAGTATTCCTATGAAGTTACACAATATTTGCATGGCATTGACTTGTTATGTACGTGACAGTATGGACTTCAAATAGCTGGACTTATTGGTAGATAAACAACACAAGTATACCATAGTGCTTTTCTTAAGCACTTCATGACTTCGGTGGAGATAAGAAAGGAATATCTTGAAAATTAGTACTAAGTAGTCATTTGCTAAGAAAATATTTCATCAGGTATTGAACATCATGCCTGTCCCTGCTTTATCTTTTATGACATGGAAAGTTGGATGCTTGCATTTATACTAGAACGGACGTGCGCTTTGCCGCGCTGCTTTTTGATAATAGGGTCCACTTCTTTTTTTGCGCTTCTACCCGTCAAACCTCAGGTCAGAAAACGATGCAACCCTAGGCCTACCCAGCTGATGAACGGATCCCTCTCCTCAGCAAGCAGGACATGAGAGGTAGTGCTGACAAACGGAAGGTCAGCGGCGTAGCGGAAACCGCTCCCTTCAGCAACAAAGCACCTCTACAGCCCTCCCGCGCAATCACAATGCCACACAGAGCAGTCCTATGCCCAGGAGCCAACCACATGGGTTATTCCCCACTCCCCACGCCACCCAAACCCCACGAGCGACAACACATAATACACAAAGCCTTACATGCACGCCTCTCATACCCACAGGTGGCCCATCAGATGTACACAAGTTGTCCACGGATTGACAGCCAGGGCCATGCGATACCTCCAGCCCTGATGCACCACAAAGCTCCCTTTTATGGAGCTTGGTATTTGTACTCGATTTTTCACCGCTCAACATACCGACCTGACAAAGCAGAATGAGCCAGTCACTTGTAGGTGGGTCCACAAGCGCTAACCACAACCCCAACGCAACAGAAGCCTCCCTTCCTACGGAGCTTAGAATCTGTAGGGATTGATGCCAGTGTACATGTAAAGATGACAGTTGATTTCTAAGATAATATGAAGGCACAATGCAAAGATACTTGAAATTAAGCTGCGTTTGGATTAAAACGTGTCACGCCCTAGGGGCTGACGGAGTTCACCGGCGATCGAATCGGAGCTGGAGAAGGAGATCTAGATCGGGGAAGGAGATTGGAAGGTAGAAGAAGGCATCAGAGGATAAGAGCGAACGAGAGGCTCAGACTCAATTCATTTCATCGATGCCGTCTTACAGAAGTCGACCGTTGTTTATATATGCACGGGCCGATTACAAGACTTGGCCGGCCCATGGCCCAACACCCACACCACGCTTACAGCCCAACTCACTACTTTTGAATCACCCGCTCATTCCTTGTGTCTTCTTCTTGTCGATGCTTTTCCATGCTCTTTGTTTCTTGACCATCGTCAGTGCGCTAGTACTGACAGTACCCTCCCCTGGAGAACCAGCTTGTCCCCAAACTGGTGCAGTCGGGTACCTGGAACGGAGCACTTGGTAGTCCTCCCATGTAGCTTCAGTTGCAGGAAATTTTGCCCACTTGACCAACACCTGTTGATGCGCGGCGTTGCCTTTCTTGACCAGGCGGCGGTCAAGGATCTCTTCGGGTTGTACCTCTGGATCAGACAAGTCCAGTGACGTTGGCAGAGTAGTGAATATTGGAGTATGATCAGGCACGTGTTCTTTCAACTGAGAGACTTGAAACACCGGATGAACCAAGCTTCCTCCCCGACAATTCCAATCTGTATGATGCTTGGCCGATCTTGGGGAGAATTTTGAAGGGACCAAAATATTTCATGGCCAGTTTAGGGCAGGGACGATTAACCACTGACGACTGGGCATACAGTTGTAGGCGTAAATAGACCATCTCTCCTTCTATGAACTCTGTCAGTCCTCTTGCGATATGCAAACTGCTTATACTTGCTCTGTGCTCTGGCTAACTGTTCCTTTATTGCTGCTGTGTGTTCAGTATGTATAGACAACCAATGTTGTACTTCAGTGTTGTGAGACTGAGTTTGACTGTACAATTGTCCCACATGCGACTCATATCCATATAGGGCTTTATAAGGAGTGCAACCCAGGGAAGAGTGGTAAGTGGTGTTGTACCAGAACTCTGCTTGAGGTAGCCAGGGGACCCATTTAGTTGGTGAGGCATGAACAACACACCTGAGATACATTTCTAGACATTGATTCACCCTTTCTGTTTGCCCATCTGTTTGAGGGTGGTAAGCTGTGCTCATTTGCAACTCAGTGCCCCAAATTCTGAATAATTCTTTCCAAAAGGCACTGGTGAAGATTCTGTCTCTATCTAAAACTATGAACAAAGGTAGCCCATGCAGTCTGACCACAGTGTTGAGGAAAACCTTTGCTACTGATGCTGCTGTGAAAGGATGTTTCAGAGGTAAGAAATGACTTACTTTGGTAAAATGGTCAACAACCACCAGAATGGCATTGTACCCTTCTGATTTGGGCAAACCCTCAATGAAATCCATACTGATTGCTTGCCAAGGACCATCAGATACAAGTAATGGTTGTAGCAGGCCAGGCACTCTGCAGTGCTCATGTTTTGCTTGCTGACACACATTGCAATGTTTCACAAAATTTTCCACATCTTTCTTGAGACCAGTCCAGCTGAATAGTTGTTTCACTTTGTGATAAGTTGACAACATACCAGAGTGACCTCCTATTGGAGAGGAGTGGAAGGCTTGTATGAGCTTGGTTTGGAGCCCAGTATTAGCTCCCACCCATATTTTCCCTTCCTGTTTAATGAGGCCCTCCTGAAGTTGAAACCCAGGACAAGCTTGATTGTCCAGTGCCAATTTGGTGAGCTTTTCCTGGGCAGCAGGGTCAACAGTGTAAGAATTCAAGATCTCCTGGACCCACACAGGCTTGCTGGTAGACAGTGCTTGTACTGGGAACAGGTGTGCCACTCTAGACAATGCATCTGCAGCTGTATTTTCAACACCCTTTTTGTACTGAATAGAGAAATCTAGTCCTACTAGCTTTGTCATTGCTTTCCTTTGCAAATAAGATGTTTAGTTTTGGTCTCCCAGGTGGCACAAACTCTGGTGATCTGTCTTGATAACAAATGGAGCTCTGGACAGATAAGATCTCCATCTGTCAATGGCCATCATGATAGCCAGAAATTCTTTCTCATATATGGATATCTTCTAGCTGTTCACTCCTAGGGCTTTACTGTAGTAAGCTATAGGATGTCCTACTTGTGTGAGTACTGCCCCAATGCCAGTGTTGCAAGCATCAGTCTCTATGGTGAAAGCTTTTGTGAAATCTGGCAGTGCTAACACAGGTGTTGTGGCCATGGCTTGTTTGAGTAACTGAAATGTTGTTTCAGCAGTTTCAGACCACTGGAAGGACTGCTTCTTGAGCAATGTTGTGAGTGGCTTTGCCAGCAGACCATAGTTCTGCACAAACTTTCTATAGTACCCAGTTAGGCCCAGAAAGCCCCTCAATTCAGTTACATTGGTGGGAGTTGGCCAGTCCAACACTGTAGCAGTTTTTGCAGGATCAGTACTTACTCCTTTGTTAGAAATGATGTGACCCAAATATTTCATAGATTGCTCTGCAAAAGAGCACTTGCTTTCTTTCACAAACAAGTTGTTTTCCTTCAGAGTATCAAATACTGACTGCAAATGAGTGATATGTTCTTCTAATGTGCCATTGAAAACCAAAATATCATCTATGAATATTAACACAAATTTCCTGCTAGAGCCTTTGAATATGTAATTCATGAAGCACTAAAATGTAGCAGGAGCTGTGGACAATCCAAATGGCACCACTTTGAACCGATACTGTCCATTGTGGGTTTTAAAAGCTGTTTTAAACTCATCTGCTTCTGCCATTCAAATTTGATGATATCCTGACCTGAGATCTATCTGGGAAAACCATTTGGCTCCTCCTAACTCATCCAACAATTCATCAATTACAGGCAGGGGAAATTTGTTTTTGATTGTCACTTCATTCAGTCTCATTGTAGTGCACACAAAATCTCCAGGTGCGATCCTTTTTCTTGACCAGTAGCAGAGGAGATGCAAAAGGACTTAAACTAGGTGTGATGAGCCCTGACTGTAGCATGTTAGCTACTTGTCGCTCTATCTCATCCTTCTGTTGTGGTGAATACCTATATGGCCTGCAGTTGACAGGACTGCACCAG
Source organism: Triticum dicoccoides (assembly GCF_002162155.2). Taxonomy (NCBI): domain Eukaryota; kingdom Viridiplantae; phylum Streptophyta; class Magnoliopsida; order Poales; family Poaceae; genus Triticum; species Triticum dicoccoides. Next base: position 312,173,710 of record NC_041383.1, on the reverse strand, counting down.
GTACTAGATGTATTTTATGATCAAAATCTCTCTGTGGAGGTAGGGTTTTGGGATCATTGAACACAACTTTGTTTGCCTGTAACACCTATTGGACTTCCTCAGGTATTTGAGTTTGAGGGCTAACTACAATATGATGCAGCATAGCTGTTGCCCAGATGTCATTCCCTTTTTCCCATTTCCTTAACTGTTCCATGGAGACTTCCTTAAGTGGCTCTGCTTTAGCAGGTAGTACTCCTTGCAACCTGACAGTTTTCTGCTGGTATTCAAACTGAATCCACTTCTCAGCCCAATGACACTGCATCACAGCCCACTGCTTTAGCCAATCCATCCCTAATATAATATCATAGCCTCCCAGAGGAAGCACTTGCATGGCACTGGAAAAACTGTGTCCCTGAATCCACCAAGTCAGTTCAGGCACAAATTTGGTACAGTCTACCAGTCCTCCATTGGCCACCTTCACTTGCATAGGTCTCTGCATTTTTTGTGCAGGTACTGAAACCCTGTCCAACAATGCTTGGTCCACAAATGTGTGTGTACTCCCTGAATCAATGAGTATCAACCCCACTTGATTCCCTATGAGAGCCCTCAGCTGAATGGTTTTGGGATGTGATGCTCCAGAAAGAGCTGTGTCAGAAATTGTAATTGTCCACCAGTGCATCTAACACTGCATCTGAGATAATTTCATGAGGATCCACTAACTCTGCTGTTTTCAACTGAGCTGCAGGAGCAGCTGGTGGTTTACAGGCATGCCCTGGCACATATTTCTCTAAAACATAATCCATTTGCACGGCGATACTCTTTCAACTGTTTGGCCTTCCACAGTTCACCAGGAGCAAAGGGCTGTTTATTGTCATTTCTGGTAGCTGCATATTTTGTATAAGTCGACTTGAAAGACTTCTGTTGCTGGACCAGCCCTTCCTGAACCACTGCATACATAGCCGCCAACTGAACTGTCGCTGGCAATTGCATCTCCACAGATGAACGCAGCTCTTCTTTCAATCCCATGACAAAGCGAGTGACCAGAAAACTGTTGCTGATGGTGGGCTCGTAGAGCCTGATATGGTAACCAACTGTTGAAACTGCTGTTTGTACTCCACCACTGTACCCCCTTGTTTAAGCAACATGAGTTCCTTCATCCTTTCCCTATGGATTATTGACATCAAACTCTTGTAACACAGCAACACAGAACTGCTCCCACGTGTGAAAGGCACTTTGCTGTTTAAACGCCTGATACCAGTGTGCTGCATTACCAGTTAGGTACAGAGAAGCAGATATAACTCTGAAGTTGTCCGGGATGTGGTACAGGTGAAAAAATGCCTCACACTTGTCGAGCCAAATTCGAACATTCTAATCCATCTTGGGCATCCACTATCTTTTGTTCGACTTCGACTGATCCTCAGCCCCATGCAGTGCAGTGGTATCTATTGGTGGTGGTCTATGTTGTATCTGGGAAAAACGCAGAGGTGGCCGCGGTGGCAGCCCTAGCATGGCGCCCAATATGCCGTTCGACACCTCCGATGCGGTTGGAGAAGAACTCTCTCCAAATCCTTGAGGGATCGGTTGCTTCCCCAGTTGTTGCGCGTGCGCTTGCTCTTGCTGAACTTTTCCGAGGGTGTAGCACAAGAGATTCACCTTCATCTGGACTTGGTCGATGCGGGCGGATTGCTCGGTGAGCTTGGCGTCGAGAGCTTCGAGCTATGTGCTGATGCCGTCGACGACCGCGAGCTTGCCCTGCACTGCGCGCAGCTTGGCGAACTCCTTCAGCATCCGCTCCGGCAGCGCCTCCATCTTGTCCGCGAGGAAGCGCATCTGCGGGTTCGGCTTGAATGTCGTCGTGGTCGCGGCTCGTTCCCCAAATCAACCCACCTCAGGTCGGGAATTACGCAGATCAACCCCAGGGGATCCGCCACCGTCGCCTCCGGTTTGCCAGGTACGATTCGGGGAAAAAATTGAGCGTGAGCGGAGCGGCGGCTCTGATACCAGATTGTCACGCCCTAGGGGCTGACGGAGTTCACCGGTGATCGGATCTGAGCTGGAAAAGGGGATCTAGATCGGGGAAGGAGATTGGAAGGTAGAAGAAGGCAGCAGAGGATAAGAGCGAACGAGAGGCTCAGACTCAATTCGTTTCATCGATGCCGTCTTACAGAAGTTGACCGTTGCTTATATATGCACGGGTCAATTACAAGACTTGGCCGGCCCATGGCCCAACACCCACACCACGCTTACAGCCCAACTCACTACTTTTGAATCACCCGCTCGTTCCTTCTGACTTCTTCTTGCCGATGCTTTTCCCTGCTCTCTGTTTCTTGACCATCGTCAGTGCGCTAGTACTGACAAAACGGTTATGAACCGGTGTTCTGAAAATTCAATTCTTTGCCTCAAGGCATGTTGTGAATTTAAGTGTATGCTGCAAAGTGCACAAAATGACTTACTTTCGTTGGTGTTGTGCATGGTTGCATTACGAATTCAGCTTCGAGTTTCTGACTTTTTATGGCTGCTGAATTTTACATCTTGTAAGTGTTTTATCTGCAGGTTGTTTTTTCAATGGCGGATGAGTATGTCCCTGAATACGTCGATAAGAAGGCACTTGTAGACAGGTGAAAACCTAAACATAAATGGAGCAAATACAGATCCAATATGGTAACATAATCAAGTTACATGTTTCACTGCAGACTCTCTCGTGCACTTGGAGATTCAGAGAAAGTTGAAATAAAATGGGGAAACCATGCTCTTTCCAACAGGGTGCAAGAGGCTGTCGAGGTTATTGTAGATTTTGTTAAGAGGGAGGGACCCAAAGGATGGGACGATCCATGGAGCTAGATACAATAGTCATATGATGCAATCTTTACCCCCCTTTACCTGTTAGAATCTTTCGTTTTTGTAGTTTTCTTAGTCAATTTTCTATGTACTAATGTTCTGATCTATTTAATTTTATTGTGTAAACCCTTGTCTAGTACTTGATTCTCGATCTCGTGTTCATCTGTGGACATTCAGATATGCTGTTTGAAAATTGTAAGTTGTAATGCTACTATCTCTGGAATGTTCCTCTTTGTCTATTCAGAGTGTTTTTTTTAAGGCTATTCAAAATGGTTAGTTATGCAATCATAATTGGATTTTTTTTGAAACTATGATGATTTTTATAGCAAATTCGGAAACTATACACTTTAATGCAGAAAAATCAAAAGTATCACCCTGTCGGCTTCCTGTTGGCCGAAGAGGGACTTTTCGGCCTACCATTGACTGACGAGGGACTTTTTGGCCAACCATAGGATAAAAGAAATAAAATAAAAAAAATACTACAAATAAAATAGCTACTAATAACTAAACAGAAATAAAAAGAATATGTCAAAAAAACTAAAGAAAACAATTTAAAGCAATTAAAATTAAAAGAAATAGCATAAAACCTATAAAACACTAAAACCGAACTGTTTTCATAAAATCCTAATTTTAAATAATTATAAAATTCTAAACAAAGTCACAAAGAACCAGTAGCAAAAAGAATCATTTGAAAAAAAATACTCCTAGCTCAAATTATAGTCAATCTAGTAATTTGAGAAAATTCATGAAAATTCAAATTCAAACTTTCAAATCTAGTCAAACTTGATATCTACAAAAATTTCATAAAATTTCTAATCTAATGCAAAAATAATCAAATTAAAATACTAAAAGTCCTAATTGATATGAATTTTCTAAAACAGTAGAGCATGTGTTGGCAGAAGAGGGACTCTTTGGTCAACTGTTGGCCGAAAAGTCCTTTTTGGCCAATGGTTGGCTGAAAAGTCCCTCTTCGGGCTACAATAGGCTGAAAAGTCCCTCTTCGGCCAACAGGAGGCCGACGGGGTGATACTTTTGATTTTTCTGCATTAGGGTGTATAGTTTCCGAATTTGTTATAAATATCATCATAGTTTCAAAAAATAATCTCATAATCATACAGAAGGCGATCTCTCGTTCTCGATTTCAGAACGTTAAGTCAAAATTAGGATACTGGAAACTGCTTGATAGGTAAGCAGGATGGTTGAGTGCTCGGGCGACCCTGGCGACCTGCGGGGCGATGCGCTTGGTGTTGCTTCTCCTGCGCCTGCTCCGTCATCCCCGCCCCCGTCCCTGGCCGTCGACGACCTTGCCGGCGTCTCCCCCGCCCCCGCTCCCTCCCCCCGCCTCCCTTGGCCCCTGTGTGGGTTGTCTGGGCGGACGTGGCGGAGGCCGACGACCTCGCTGCGGGCCGTCCGGTCGTCTGCCGCGACCGCGTGGCCCCCCTGTTCCGGCTCGCATGCTGGAGCCTCGTGCCGCCGGTGGCCTTACTCCCAGGGGTGGGAGTTCGGCTGCCTGCACGCGTGCTCGGCATCTTCGCCGGCTGCCGAGCTCACCTCATGTAGCCGCGGGGCAAGGCGACGCCTTGAGGGCTGGGGGTTCCCGCCGCCGCCGGCGCCCAGCTGGCTGGGGGGTCGCTGGTCGGGCCGACCTCGGTCCCGCCCGCTCGTCTTGGAGGCGTCTTAGCACCCGTGCTCCGGCTGGATTGTCCGCCTCGCCGTCGGCAGGGCCTGGTGGCTCTCCGGCGATCGCCCTTCCCACCGCGCCGTTACCAGTTGCAGGCCCCTCTGGGCCGCCTGTGATTGATGGGCCAAGGCGGCTCGCGGCTGTTGACAGCCCAGTTGGGTCCCAACGGCCTCGCCCAGCTGTGTATGGAGGGATATGGCTACCGCAAGGGTTTCCCCTCCAGCAGCCATCTCTCCCCGCGCCCCTGTCTCCCTGTTCCGACCCCGCCCCTGCTTCCGACACCGCGTGCAACTGCTTTCCCCCTCCCACGCCGCCCCCCCCGCCGCCACCTTCCATGCCGCGCGACTGGGGCGACGACGCTGGCCGCTCCAAATGCTCGCTGGACGATCGCCGGGCTCCTGCCCGCGCCTCCCCGGAGGGCCAGCGCAGGGAAGCCGACCTGCGTCACCAGCTCTCCTCCCGAGATGCCTGCTGGTCCCTTCCCCGCGAGTCCCGCCGCTTGCCGACGCGGGACGACCGCCACTCCCCAGGCCGCGACTCACGTTGGTCCCCCGCTCGCGAAGACCGCAGGGACCGGCCCCGCTCCCCCTTAGCAGACTCGTGGCGCTCGGGCCGTCGCTGGCCCCCTCCCCTACTCATCGCTGCGCCCGCTCTCCGTCCCCTCCCCGCCCCCAGGCTCAGACGCCGCCCCTCCACGCCGGTACCAGCCACCACAGATCCAGCCCAGTCTTCCTCTGGGTAATGGCGGCACCGGGGCGAGGGGGCGCCAAGGTGCCAAGAAGAAGAAGAAGAAGGCCCCCAATGCCTCGGCCCCTCCACCCGCAGCTTCGGCCACGCCCGCCACCAGGGCTTCCTGTGACCCGCCACCTTGCTTCAACCGCGGGATTGCGGGTCACTACCAAGTCGAGTGCCCCAACCCTCCTATGTGCCACCTATGCAAGGACTCGGGCCACCCCGCGGCCTTGTGCCCGGAGCGGCCGGTGTCGGAGGAGCTCATGATGTACGGCCACATCATCGAGGGTCTCGGCTTCTTCCACATCAAGGTGGATGACATCCCACCTCCCTTCCCGTCGCTCCAACCGATCGTCACCGTTGTCGGGGTGGGTGTCGCATCCCCGGAGATGATTGAGGATGAGCTCAACCACTTATGCCGGTGCGTCTGGGACTGGCAGGTGACTCCGATCACGGACAACTCCTTCACCGTGATCTTCCTGGATGCCATCCGCATGGGCTACTGCACCTGCAGTGATGACATCACCCTAACCTCAACAAGCTCGTGGTCAACATATGTGAGCCTAAGGTGGACCCCAAGGCGGTGGCCGTCCTGGACACGCGGCCTGGATCCTCATAGCGGGGCTCCCCGACATTCCCCGCTCTGAGAGGGTGATTTGCAATATGTCTAAGATCCTTGGCAAGGTGGTGGTGGTGGATGAGCTCTCCCTCCGCAAAGAGGAGGAGGTCCGGGTCAAAGTCAAATGCCTGGACTCCTCCAAGCTCTGTGCCACAGTCTGAGTCTTCTTCAACGACCAGGGATTCGACCTCAAGATCTACCCTAAGCCCCCCAACCACGTTGGCAGCCCCCGATACTCTGACGATGGACACTTTGGTGGGGGTGGTTCAGACAAGCGCGACGGCGCCCACTACCGCCGCCCTTGCCCCTCCCGCCACGGCAACCCGAACAACGACGACGAGCATTCGGAGCACAGCCGTTCCCCCTCTCGGGAGCCCTCCGACCCTCCTCTGAGCTATGGGGGTGCGGGAGCCGGATGGTCTCTTGCCCTGGCCCTCTCTGACGGGATGCTGCCTGCCCCGTTGCCGGCTGCCTCCCTTGCCTCCTTTGCCAAGATGAGCGACATATCCAGCGTGGGTCTCCTCGTCATCCCGGCATCTTTGCCGCGCTCCCCCTGCTCCATCCCTGCGCTCGACGCTTCACAGCTGGTTCCGTACGAGCACCTCCTAGTGTTGCCGTCTCGCACGGCGGCTGATCCCCCTGGCGCCCCCCCTGCCGGGGCCCCCTGGGGGTTGCTCATCGCTGCCCTCCCCCACCCCTCCGGGCTCCGCCCCTCGGGTGGCGCTGGAGGTCGGTTCGCTGGTCCTGGACCCACCCTCCTCAGCACGGTCGGGGACTGTCGCCCCTTCGGAGGCATATGCGCCCGCTTCACCGACACTGCTGCTCCTGGGGGCCACCGACAATGTGGTCACCCCCGTCGCTTCCCATCCGCCCCGGACGGTGTCGTACGCCTGACGGACCCGGGCCTTCTCGACACCGGTGACTGCCTCCCGCCGCAGTACCTGTCTCGATGTGGACCGCCCGTCCGGCTTCCCGGTGCCGTCCATTCCCGAGTGTCTTGAGCTCCAGGCGGTGGCCCGGAACCTCGAGCCAGGTGCGATCGATTTCCCCTCCAGTTCTTCCTATTGCTCGTTTTCCACGCTTGAGGCTGTTCCGCTCGGCCACCTTGCCAAGGTGGCTGCCGACTCGTCCATCGTCTTCAGGGGAATTAGGTCCCCCTTAGAGCAGTTTGAGGCGCTTCGCGCCCACGAGATCCTTGACGGGCAACTTGCCGAGACCCGGGCCCGACTCCTACATACGCAGGCACCCCGGCCTCCCCCTCGTGATGTTGGTGGAGGAAATCCGTGGCCGCACTCGCTCCCGCACTGCTGCTTCAGGGCCCGTAGCGCCTCCACTATCTTGGGGTCAAGCAGCCCCCCGATGGCGCCATGATGCAGAACCTATTTTGGAACATCCGCGGCTTCGGCCAAGACGGCCGGCGTCGCCAGTTAGTCGAGTACATGTGAGACGAACACATTGACATTGTAGCCATCAAAGTAACCATGCTGACGGACTTCTCCCTCCAAGAGCTTGAACGTCTGAGCTCTCACCTGTTTGCCTAGCACTGGCTTCCTTCTACTGGGAGCACCGGCCATTCGAGTGGCATCCTTCTAGGCATAAAGGATGACACCTTTGAGGTGGGCGGCATGGACAGGGGCGAGTTCTTCGTTAGTATGGAAGTGTTTGAGTGCTCACTCAACTTTAAGTGGGAGATTGTGATTGTCTATGGCCCTGCCGATCACCGCCGCTCGGCGACCTTCCTTGACAAGCTTCGGAGGAAGGTCTCGACAGCTCAACTGCTTGTAGTGGTCGGTGGGGACTTCAATCTCTTGCGATCCCCCGAGGACAAGAAAAATGACTTAGTGAACCTTCCCCGCATGCAAATGTTTAACGACTACATCGCGGATTTGGGGCTCTGCGAGTTGGAATATACTGGGGCCAGGTTTACCTGGACCAACAGACAAGCCGACCCAACGTGATCCATCCTGGATCACGTTCTAGTATCCCGAAATGGGAGCTCCGGTGCCCCCTCGCCTATTTGCGTGCTATCACCCGCATTGGGTCGGACCACGTCTCCTTGCAACTTTCCACATCTGATGACCGCCCGACCACACCTCCCCGGTTTCGGTTCGAGCTATTCTGGCTAAACCAACCGGGCTTTGTGGACGCGGTGGCCGCTAGGTGGGTGGAGGCCCGAGGACGTCCCCACGGGTCTCTATCCGTGATTGACACCTAGCAGTTTTGTGCTAAACTGTCCCGGCAGCTCATGAAGGGTTGGGGAGCCAACCTTGGACGGGACCTTAGGGAGCGGAAATCCGCTCTGCTTACATCCATTAAAGCCCTAGACTCTCTGGCAGACTCCACCAGGCTCTCCTCCGATGAATGGATGTTGCGCTACGATCTCAAAGGCCAGCTTTCGGTCATATACACCAATGAGGAGGCTTATTGGCACCAACGGGGCACCCAACGGTGGGTGCTCTGTGGGGACGCTAACACCGCGTACTTCCAGGCTATCGCCAACGATAGGCGCCGTCACAACTCCATCCACTGCCTATGGGATGGGGACTCAATCCTTCTCTGACCCGCAGAGATCCGCGCTCACGTTGACGGTGCTATAAAGCCCTGTTTTCCTCCTCCCCTAGACGTGAAGCACCGGATGAACCAAGCTTCCTCACGTCAATTCCAATCTGTATGATGCTTGACAGATCTTGGAGAGAATTTTGAAGGGACCAAAATATTTCATGGCCAGTTTAGGGCAGGGAAGATTAACCACTAACGACTGGGCATACGATTGTAGGCGTAAATAGACCATCTCTCCTTCTATGAACTCTGTCAGTCCTCTGGCAATCTCAAACTGCTTATACTTGCTCTGTGCTTTGGCTAACTGTTCCTTTATTGCTGTTGTGGGTTCAGTATGTATAGACAACCAATGCTGTACTTCAGTGTTGTGAGACTGAGTTTGACTGTACAACTGTCCCACATGTGGCTCATATCCATATAGGGCTTTATAAGGAGTGCAACCTAGGGAAGAGTGGTAAGTGGTGTTGTACCAGAACTCTGCTTGAGGTAGTTGAGGGTGGTAAATTATGCTCATTTGCAACTCAGTGCCCCAAATTCTTAATAATTCTTTCCAAAAGGCATTGGTGAAGATTCTGTCTCTATCTGAAACTATGAACAACGATAGCCCATATAGTCTAAACACAGTGTTGAGGAAAACCTTTGCTACTCATGCTGCTGTGAAAGGATGTTTCAGAGGTAAGAAATGACTTACTTTGGTAAAACGGTCAACAACCACCAAAATGGCATTGTACCCTTCTGATTTGGGCAAACCCTCAATGAAATCCATACTGATTGCTTGCCAAGTCCATCATGTACAAGTAATGGTTGTAGCAGGCCAGGCACTCTACAGTGCGCATGTTTTGCTTGCTGACACACATTGCATTGTTTCACAAAATTTTCCACATCTTTCTTGAGACCAGTCCAGCTGAATAGTTGTTTCACTTTGTGATAAGTTGACAACATACCAGAGTGACCTCCTATTGGAGAGGAGTGGAAGGCTTGTATGAGCTTGGTTTGGAGCCCAGTATTAGCTCCCACCCATATTTTCCCTTCCTGTTTAATGAGGCCCTCCTGAAGTTGAAACCCAGGACAAGCTTGATTGTCCAGTGCCAATTTGGTGAGCTTTTCCTGGGCAGCAAGGTCAATAGTGTAAGAATTCAAGATCTCCTGGACCCACACAGGCTTGCTGGTAGACAGTGCTTGTACTGGGAACAGGTGTGCCACTCTAGACAATGCATCTGCAGCTGTATTTTCAACACCATTTTTGTACTAAATAGAGAAATCTAGTCCTACTAGCTTTGTCATTGCTTTCCTTTGCAAATCAGATGTTAAGTTCTGGTCTCCCAGGTGACACAAACTCTAGTGATCTGTCCTGATAACAAATGGATCTCTAGACAGATAAGATCTCCATCTGTTAATGGCCATCATGATAGCCAGAAATTCTTTCTCATATATGGATATCTTCTGACTGTTCACTCCTAGGGCTTTACTGTAGTAAGCTATAGGATGTCCTACTTGTGCGAGTACTGCCCCAATGCCAGTGTTGCAAGCATCAATGTCTATGGTGAAAGTTTTTGTGAAATCTGGCAGTGCTAACACAGGTGTTGTGGCCTTGGCTTGTTTGAGTAACTAAAATGCCGTTTCAGCAGTTTCAGACCACTGGAAGGACTGCTTCTTGAGCAATGCTGTGAGTGGCATTGCCAGCAGACCATAGCTCTGCACAAACTTTCTGTAGTACCTAGTTAGGCCCAAAAAGCCCCTCAATTCAGTTACATTGGTGGGAGTTCGCCAGTCCAACATTTCAACAGTTTTTGTAGGATCAGTACTTACTCCTTTGTTAGAAATGATGTGACTCAAATATTCCATAGATTGTTGTGCTAAGGAGCACTTGCTTTCTTTCACAAACAAGTTGTTTTCCTTCAGATTATCAAATACTGACTGCAAATGAGTGACATGTTCTTCTATTGTGCCACTGAAAACCAAAATATCATCCATGAATATTAACACAAATTTCCTACTAGAGCCTTTGAATATGTAATTCATGAAGCACTGAAATGTAGCAGGAGCTGTGGACAATCCTAATGACATCACTTTGAATTGATACTATCCATTGTGGGTTTTAAAAGCTGTTTTAAACTCATCTGCTTCTACCATTTGAATTTGATGATATACACACCTCATATCTAGCTTAGGAAACCATTTGGCTCCTCCTAACTCATCCAACTGTTCATCAGTTACAGGCAGGGGAAATTTGTTTTTGATTGTCACTTCATTCAGTCTCCTGTAGTCCACACAAAATCTCCAGGTGCCATCCTTTTTCTTGACCAGTAGCACAGGAGATGCAAAAGGACTTAAACTGGGTGTGACGAGCACTGACTATAGCATGTCAGCTACTTGTCGCTCTATCTCATCCTTCTATTGTGGTGAATACCTATATGGACTGCAGTTGACAGGAACTGCACCAGGTACTAGATGTATTTCATGATCAAAATCTCTCTATAGAGGTAGGGTTTTGGGATCATTGAACACAACTTTGTTTTGCCTGTAACACCTGTTGGACTTCCTGAGGTATTTGAGTTTGAGGGATAACTACAATATGATGCAGCGTAGCTATTGCCCAGATGTCATTTCCTTTTCCCATTTCCTTAACTGTTCCATGGAGACTTCCTTAAGTGGCTCTACTTTAGCAGGTAGTACTCCTTGCAACCCAACGTTTTTCTGTTGGTATTCAAACTGAATCCACTTCTCAGCCCAATGACACTGTATCATACCCCACTTCTTTATCCATTCCATCCCTAATATAATATCATAGCCTCCTAGAGGAAGCACTTGCATGTCACTGGAAAAGCTGTCCCTGAATCCACCAAGTCAGTTCAGGCACAAATTTGCTACAGTCTACCAGTCCTCCATTGGCCACCTTCACTTGCATAGGTCTCTGCATTTTTTGTGCAGGTACTGAAACCCTGTCCAACAATGCTTCATCCACAAATCTGTGTGTACTCCCTGAGTCAATGAGTATCAGCACCACTTGATTCCCTATGAGAGCCCTCAGCTGAATGGTTTTGGGTTGTGATGCTCCAGACAGAGCTGTGTCAGAAAATTGTAGCACATTCCTACTGGTAATTGTCCACCAGTGCATCTAACACTGCATCTGAGATAATTTCATGAGGATCCACTAACTCTGTTGTTTTCAACTGAGCTGCAGGAGCAGCTGGTGGTTTACACGCATGCACTGGCACATATTTCTCTCCACATCCTTAACATAATCCCTTTGCACGGCAATACTCTTTCAACTGTTTGGCCTTCCACAGTTCACCAGGAGCAAAGGGTTGTTTATTGTCATTTCCAGTAGATGCATATTTTGTATAAATCGACTTGAAAGACTTTTGTTGCTGGACCAGCCCTTCCTAAACCACTGCATACATAGCCGCCAAGTGAACTGTTGCTAGCAATTGCAACTCCACAGCTGAACGCAGCTCTTCTTTCAATCCCATGACAAAGCGAGTGACCAGAAAAGTGTTGCTGATGGTGGGCTCGTAGAGCCTGATATGGTACACCAACTATTGAAACTGCTGTTTGTACTCCTCCACTATACCCCCTTGTTTAAGCTGTTGGGGAACGTTGCAGAAAATAAAAAATTTCTAAGCTTTCACCAAGATCAATCTATGAGTTCATCTAGCAACGAGAGAAAGAAGTGCATCTACATACTCTTGTAGATCGCGAGCGGAAGCGTTCAAGAGAACGGGGTTGAGAGAGTCGTACTCGTCGTGATCCAAATCACCGATGATCCTATTGCTGAACGGACAGCACCTCCGCGTTCAACACACGTACGAATGAGGAAGACGTCTCCTCCTTCTTGATCCAGCAAGGGGGAAGGAGAGGTTGATGGAGATCCAGCAGCATGACGGCGTGGTGGTGGATGCAGCAGCGATCTCGTCAGGGCTTCGCCGAGCTTCTACGAGAGGGAGAGGTGTAGCAAGGGGGGAGGGAGGCGCCAAGAGCATGGGTGCGGCTGCCCTCCCCCCTCTTTATATAGGCCCCCTAGGGGGGCGCCGGCCCTAGGAGATGCAATCTCCAAGGGGGGGCGGCGGCCAGGGGGGAAACTTGCCCCCCAAGCCAGGTGGAGGCGCCCCAGCCCTAGGGTTTCCAACCCTAGGCGCAGGGGGAGGGCAAGGGGGGGGGGGCGCACCAGCCCACCTAGGGCTGGTTCCCCTCCCACTTCAGCCCATGGGGCCCTCCGGGATAGGTGGCCCCACCCGGTGGACCCCCGGGACCCTTCCGGTGGTCTCGGTACAATACCGGTGACCCCCGAAACTTTCCCGATGGCCGAAACCTGACTTCCTATATATAATTCTTCACCTCCGGACCATTCCGGAACTCCTCGTGATGTCCGTGATCTCATCCGGGACTCCGAACAACTTTCGGGTTACTGCGTACTAATATCTCTACAACCCTAGCGTCACCGAACCTTAAGTGTGTAGACCCTACGGGTTCGGAAGACATGCAGACATGACCGAGACGCCTCTCCGGTCAATAACCAACAACGGGATCTGGATACCCATGTTGGCTCCCACATGCTCCTCTATGATCTCATCGGATGAACCATGATGTCGAGGATTCAATCAATCCCGTATACAATTCCCTTTGTCAATCGGTACGTTACTTGCCCGAGACTCGATCGTCGGTATCCCAATACCTCGTTTAATCTCGTTATCGGCAAGTCACTTTACTCGTACCATAATGCATGATCCTGTGACCAGACACTTGGTCACATTGAGCTCATTATGATGATGCATTACCGAGTGGGCCCAGAGATACCTCTCCGTCATACGGAGTGACAAATCCCAGTCTCTATTCGTGCCAACCCAACAGACACTTTCGGAGATACCTGTAGTGCACTTTTATAGTAACCCAGTTACGTTGTGACGTTTGGCACACCCAAAGCACTCCTACGGTATCCAGGAGTTGCATAATCTCATGGTCTAAGGAAATGATACTTGACATTTGGAAAAGCTCTAGATAAACGAACTACACGATCTTTGAGCTATGCTTAGGATTGGGTCTTGTCCATCACATCATTCTCCTAATGATGTGATCCCGTTATCAATGACATCCAATGCCCATAGTTAGGAAACCATGACTATTTGTTGATCAACGAGCTAGTCAACTAGAGGCTTACTAGGGACATGTTGTGGTCTATGTATTCACACGTGTATTACGATTTCCGGATAACACAGTTATAGCATGAATAACAGACAATTATCATGAACAAAGAAATATAATAATAACCATTTTATTATTGCCTCTAGGGCATATTTCCAACATAAGCAACATGAGTTCCTTCATCCTTTCCCTATGGATATTGACATCAAACTCTTGTAACACAGCAACACAGAACTGCTCCCACGTGTGAAAGGCACTTTGTTGTTTAAACGCCTGATACCAGTATGCTGCATTATCAGTTAGGTACAGAGAAGCAGATGTAACTCTGAAGTTGTCCGGGATGTGGTACAGGTGAAAAAATGCCTCACACTTGTCAAGCCAAATTCGAACATCCATGCCATCAAACCTAGGGAAATCTATCTTGAGCATCCACTGTCTTTTGTTCGACTTCGACTGATCCTCATCCCCATGCAGTGCAGTGGTATCTATTGGTGGTGGTGGATGTTGTACGTGGGAAAAACGCAGAGGTGGCCGCGGTGGCACCCCTAGCATGGCGTCCAATATGCCGTTCGACACCTCCGATGCGGTTGGAGAAGAACTCTCTCCAAATCCTTGAGGGATCGGTTGCTTACCTAGTTGCGCGGCGTGCGCTTGCTCTTGCTGAACTTTTCCCAGGGTGTCGCACAAGAGATTCACCTTCATCTGGACTTGGTCGATGCGGGAGGATTGCTCGGTGAGTTTGGCGTCGAGAACTTCGAGCTATGTGCTGATGCCGTCCACGACCGCGAGCTTGACCTACACTGCGCGCATCTTGGCAAACTCCTTCAGCATCCTCTCCTGCAGCGCCTCCATCTCATCTGCGAGGAAGCACATCTGCGGGTTCGGCTTGAATGTCGTCGTGGTTGCGGCTTGTTCCCCAAATCAACCCACGTCAGGTCAGGAATTACGCAGATCAACCCTAGGGGATCTGCCACCGTCGCCTCGGATTTGCCGGGTATGATTTGGGAAAAAAAATTGAGAGCGAGCGGAGCGACGGCTCTGATACAAGATTGTCACGCCCTAGGGGTTGAAGGAGTTCACCGGCGATTGGATCGGAGCTGGAGAAGGGGATCTAGATCGGGGAAGGAGATTGGAAGGTAGAAGAAGGCGACAGAGGATAAGAGCGAACCAGAGGCTGTGACTCAATTCATTTCATCGATGCCGTCTTACAGAACTCGACCGTTGCTTATATATGCACAAGTCGATTACAAGACTTGGCCGGGCCATGGCCCAACACCCAAACCATGCTTACAGCCCAACTCACTACTTTTGAATCACCCGCTTGTTCCTTCTGTCTTTTTCTTGCCGATGCTCTTCCTTGCTCTCTGTTTCTTGACCCTCGTCGGTGCGCTAGTACTGACAAAATGGTTATGAGCCGGTGTTCTAAAAATTCAATTCTTTGCCTCAATGCATGTTGTGAATTTAACTGTATGCTGCAAAGTGCACAAAATGACTTACTTTCGTTGGTGTTGTGCATGGTTGCATTACGAATTCAGCTTCGAGTTTCTGACTTTTTATGGCTGCTGAATTTTACATCTTGTAAGTGTTTTATCTACAGGTTATTTTTTCAATGGCGGATGAGTATGTCCCTGAATACATCGATAAGAAGGCACTTGTAGACAGGTGAAAACCTAAACATAAATGGAGCAAATACATATCCAATATGGTAACATAATCAAGTTACATGTTTCACTACAGACTCTCTCGTGCACTTGCAGATTCAAAAAAAGTTAAAATAAAATGGGGAAACCATGTTCTGATCTATTTAATTTTATTGTGTAAACCCTTGTCTAGAACTTGATTCTCGATCTCGTGTTCATCTGTGGACATTCAGATATGCTGTTTGAATATTGTAAGTTGTAATGCTACTATCTCTGGAATGTTCCTCCTTGTCTATTAAGAATGGGTTTTTAAGGCTATTCAAAATGGTTAGTTATGCAATCATAATCGTGAAGAAGGCAACATCTCGTTCTCGATTTCAGAACGTCAAGTCAGAATTAGTATACTGGAAACTGCTTGGTAGGTAGGCAGAATGGCTGAGTGCTCGGTCGACCCTGGCGACCTGCGGGGCGATGCGCTTGGTGTGGCTTCTCCTGCGCTGTCTCTACCATCCCCGCCCCTGTCCCTGGCCGTCGATGACCTCGCTGGCGTCTCTCCCGCCCCCGCTCCGCCCCGTCCCCCTTGACCCCTGCGTGGGTCGTCTGGGCGGATGTGGCGGAGGTCGACGACCTTGCTGGGGCCATCCGATCGTTTGCCGCGACCACGTGGCCCCCCTGTTCCGGCACGCCTGCTGCAGCCCCGTGCCGTCGGCGGCCTTACTCTCAGGGGTGGGAGTTCGGCTGCCCGCGTGCATGGTCAACATCTTTGCTGGCTGCCGAGCTTACCTCATGTAGCCGCGGGGCAAGGCGACGCCTTGAGGGCTGGGGGTTCCTGCCGCCGCCGGTGCCCAGCTGGCTGGGGGTCGTTGGTCGGGATGACCTCAGTGTTGGCCGCTCGTCATGGAGGCTTCTTAGCACGCGTGCTCTGGCTGGATTGTCCGCCTCACAGCCGGCAGGGCCTGATGGCTCTCCGGTGATGTTCCGGCGATCGCCCTTCCGGCCCTTCATCACCACCTTCAGAACCTCTAGATTTCGCTGCTCCCCCGATCCAAGCTACTGCCATCCATGGAGTGCTCCTCGCCGGCCGACGGGCGTGCCGTCATCGCCGTTGACCGCTGGGGAAACCCTAGCTGACTGCATGGTGCTCCCTACTGGGCTGGGCCGCCCCCAGCCTGGTCCGGGCTGGCGGCTGGGCCTTCCCACCGCGCCGTTATCAGTTGTAGGCGCCTCTGGGCCGTCTGTGATTGATGGGCTGGGGCGGCTCGCGGCTGTTGACAGTCCTGTTGGGGCCCAACGGCCTCGCCCGACTGTGTATGGAGGGACATGGCTATCGCAAGGGTTTCCCTCCAGCCGCCATCTCTCCCCGTGCCCTTGTCTCCTTGTTCCGACCCTGCCCCTGCTTCTGACACCCCGTGCAACTGTTTTCCCCCCTCCCATGCTGCCCCCCACAGCCCCCCGCCGCTGCGTTCCTTGTCACACGACTGGGGCGACGATGCCGGCCGCCCCAAATGCTCACTGGACAATCGCCGGGCTCCTGCCCGCGCCTCCCCGGAGGCCAGCGTAGGGAAGCCGACCAGCATTGCCAGCTCTCCTCCCGGGATGCCCGCTGCTCCCCTCCCTGCGAGTCCCACCACTTGTCGACGCACGACGACCGCCACTCCCTAGGCCGCGACTCACGCTACTCCCCCGCCCAGGAAGACCGCTGGGACCGGTCCCGCTCCCCCGTAGCGGACTTGTGGCGCTCGGACCGTTGCCGGCCCCCTCCCTTGCTCATCGCTGCGCCCGCTCTCCATACCCTCCCTGCCCCCAGGCTCAGCCGGCCGACGCCGCCCCTGTGCGCCGATATCAGCCGCCGCAGATCCAGCCCAGCCTTCCTCCGGGCAATGCGGGCAATGGGGCAAGGGGGCGCCAAGGTGCCAAGAAGAAGAAGAAGAGGGGTCCCCACCAATGCCTCGGCCCCTCCACCCGCAACTTCGGCCACGCCCGCCACTGGTGCTTCCCGCGACCCGCCACCTTGCTTCAACTGCGGGATTGCGGGTCACTACCAAGTCGAGTGCCCCAACCCCCCTATGTGCTACCTATGCAAGACCTTGGGCCACCCCACGACCTTGTGCCCGGAGCGGCCGGTGTCGGAGGAGCTCATGATGTACGGCCACGACATCGAGGGTCTCGGCTTCTTCCACATCGAGGTGGATGGCATCCCACCCCCTCCCCGTCGCTCCAAGCGATCATCACCATTGTGGGGGTAGGTGTCACGTCCCCAGAGATGATTGAGGCTGAGCGCAACCACTTATGACGGTGTGTCTGGGACTGGTAGGTGACTCGATTGCGGACAATTCCTTCATCGTGATCTTCCTAGATGCCATCAGGATGGGCTACTACACCCGCAATGACGACATCACCCTAGCCCACAACAAGCTCGCGGTCAACATCTCTGAGCCTAAGATGGACCACAAGGCGGTGGCCGTCCTGGACACGCAGCCTGGATCCTCATAGCGGGGCTCCCCGACATTCCCCGCTCTGAGAGGGTGATTTGCAATATGTCCAAGATCCTCGGCAAGGTGGTGGTGGTGGATGATCTCTTCCTCCGCAAAGAGGAGGAGGTCCGGGTCAAAGTCAAATGCCTGGACTCCTCCAAGCTATGCGCCACCGTTTGGGTCTTCTTCAACGACCAGGGATTCGACTTCAAGATATACCCCAAGCCCCGCAACCACGTCGGGCACCCCCGATACTCTGACGATGGACACTTTGGTGGGGGTGGTTCAGACAAGCGCGACGACTCCCAGTACCGCCACCCTCGTCCCTCCTACCACGGGGACTCGGACGACGACGATGAGTGCTCAGGGCACAACC
The DNA here is from genome assembly GCF_002162155.2 of Triticum dicoccoides. Lineage (NCBI taxonomy): Eukaryota > Viridiplantae > Streptophyta > Magnoliopsida > Poales > Poaceae > Triticum > Triticum dicoccoides. Next base: position 312,155,670 of record NC_041383.1, on the reverse strand, counting down.
GTCCCCCCTCCCAGGAGCCCTCTGACCCTCCTCCGAGCCGTGGGGGCACGGGAGCCGGACGACCTCGTGCATTGGCCCTGTCTGACGAGATGGTGCCCGCCCCGTTGCTGGCTGCCTCCCCCACCTCCTCTGCTGAGATGAGCGACATATCCATCGTGGGTCTCCTCATCCTCCTGGCATCTTCGCCGCGCTCCCCCTGCTCCATCCCTGTGCCCGACGCTTCACCGCTGGTTCCGGACAAGCACCTCCAGCTGTTGCCGTCTCCCACGGCGGTCGATCCCCCCTAGCGCCCCCTGCCGGGCTCCCTGGGGGCTGCTCGCTGCTGCCATCCCCCACCCCTCCGGGCTCCGCCCATAGGGTGGCGCTGGAGGTCGGTTCGCTGGTCCCGGACCCGCCCTCCCCCGCACTGTCGTGGACCGTCGTCTCTCCGGAGGCATCTGTGCCCGCTTCACCGACACTGCTGCTCTTGGGGACCACCGATGATGTGGTCACCCCGTCGCCTCCCACCCGCCCTGGACGGTGTCGTACGCCCGACGGACCCGGGCCTCCTCGACACTAGTGAATGCCTCCCATCGTAGTGCCCATCTCGATGCAGACCACCTGTCCGGCTTCCCGTGCCGTCCATTCCCGTGCGTGCTGAGCTCCGGGTGGCGGCCCGGAACCTCGAGCCAGGTGCGACCGATTTCTCCTCCACTTCTTCCTATTGCTCGTTTTCCATGCTTGAGGCTGTTCCACTCACCACCTTGCCAAGGTGGCCGCTGACTCGTCCATCATTTTTAGGGGGGAATTAGGTCCCCCCTGTCGGTGTGAAAACTGGTAGATCTCGGGCAGGGGTCCCAAGCTATGCGTCTAAGGATCAATGGTAACAGGAAGCCAGGGGACACAGTGTTTACCCAGGTTTGGACTCTCTTATGGGAGGTAAAACCCTACTCCTGCTTGATTATTCGACAAGTATGAAGATTACAAGAGTCGATCTACCTCGAGATCGTAATGGCTAACCCTAGATGTCTAGCCTATGAGAATTCCAATGATGGTGAAGAAGATAGCCTCTACGGACTAACCCCTCCAGTTTATATACACACACCGGAGGGGCCTAGGGTTTGTACAATGTCGGTTTATCAAGGAAGGAAGCTTCTGGACTATATTCTTGCTGTCTACGTATCGAGAAGTCCCATCCAGATACGATGGATAATCTTCAGCTTGATCTTGTACGACCCATCCAACGCGGCCTATACTCCTGGGCCGGACACCTAAGGACCCCCGAATCCAGGACTCCCTCAGTATCCCCCGAACTGGCCTTCAATGACGATGTAGTGTGCGGACGCAAGTCTTTGGCTTTGTAAGGCGGGTTCTCCATCATATTCCGGATTGATGATAGTCCGGCATCGGTTTCCGCGTCCAGTTTTTATGATTCCTTCCTGCCGTCGCCTTGATTTTTCACACGTCTGAGTGAATGCGAACGGTCCGTTATCCTTGTATTTTAATATTTCTAACAGGCACAGGCTGCGCCTATATAACGAGGCTAGATCTTCAAAATGACATCTCGCACCGCTCCAAGAGCAACAGAGCTAACCACGGAAACAAATTCAAACCATGGCTAGTGTCCCTGGCTCCTCCTTGCGTCCTCATGTCCCTCAGGAGGGGGATTGGCAGAGTTGCTCTATATCTCATCTCTAGCTCAATCGGCTCCAGACGCAAGGATATCTTCCCCCTATGGATCTAGTCCCCGTACATGCAGGGTTGACTTCTATGGGTGATTACGCATTGGCAGAAAATTTCCCCAATCCCAGCCAAGGGGAGATGGTGTTCTTCATCTCGTTCCTTATGAGGGGCGTGGGATTCCCAATCCACCCCTTCCTCAGGGGTCTACTGGAATACTACAGGATCCAACTACACAACCTCACACCAGGTTCTATTTTGCACATTTCTGGTTTTGTCGCCCTTTGCAATCTATTTTTAGGCTGCAAGGCTCATTTCAAACTATGGAGGAAGTTCTTCTACCTCGTCCCCAGCCACCAGGGTGGAGGGTCCATATTTGAAGTGGGCGATGCCGAAGTATGGCGCATAGAGATCCGGTTACCTAGTTGGGACTCCGAAGATGGGGTCCGACGAATGGTCTTCGGAATGGTTCTACATTGATGATGTTCCTCTTCTGGACCCTGTTCGACGCGGGCTTCCTGAATTCTCCGGCGCTCCTTTAAAGAAGCTGTTAAGCTGGCACCCCAAGTCCCCTAGACAAGAGGGTAGTCCAGAAGTAATGAGATTGGTCAGCAAGGTCAGATTATAGACCCACTCCGGACTCTCCATCGTTGAAGTCATGGCTATCGCAATAAAGCGACGTATCCAGCCTCTTCAGTCCAGTGTGGGTCCTTTATGGAACTACAACGGGGAGGACGACGCATCTTGCTATACATGTAAGGGTCCGAATAATCAAGCCGCATTGGCCGCCATGCTTATGGACCTTTATAAGGGAGAGGAAGAAGACTTCGTCCACCTACAATGCCGGGACGGCTTCTCCATGTACAACCCCGTTGACTGGGTAAGTTAAATCATTCAACACTTTTTTATCATTTGAGGTGTGTTAACTGAATAATCTAGTTGTTTTCAAAAATAGTCGTGGAGGAAGGTAGTCGAGAACATCTATTGCCCTCCTCCGCGACCAGAAGACCACACATGTCAAGAAGACCCCGGATTCCATGAAGATCCAGATATATTTGTTGAATTTGAAGAAAAAGTCTACTACCAGGCAAGCCTTGACGGCTCGGAGGTAGCCATTATGGCCGATTACCCCGATCTCTACCCCTTCATCAAGGCAAGTGTCCAGAAACCAAAAAGGAGTGTCATTTCCGCACATAACTTATTCTCCGCACTGGGCCGCGCTTCGCAGGATCGGCGCTTGGTGAACCGTACCCAAGGACGGGCAACAAGAAGAAGAACGACACCTTCAAGGGGTGGTCGTGCGAGCGAAATGAAATCGGGAGCGCCACTGAGCCTGCTCCATCACCCAAAAGGTATGTTCCTTATGTCATATTTAGGCGCAAAGCCGCATTGTCATTTTTTATCGTCCTATTATCTCAGGAGGGGTACCCGGCGGACCGTAAACAAAATCCCGGCCAGCGGGGCAACTGCCAATCCAGCGCTAGAGACATCAACTTGGACCGGGGCGCACGCTAGCGTGGCGCAGACCCATCTGCCCCATCGAGAACCGGATGAGGTGTCCGTCACCAAATCCGAAGTAGAAAGTACGATGAATCATCGATACTTGAAAGAAGCTCTGTGCACTCCTACTTTGACATAGCCAGAGTTTACCGCTCTTAGCACCGTGGGCGCACACATCCGAGCTGCCCGGGACAGACTTACAGGAGTTGCTCACCTGTTCTCAAAAGATATACATGTATTAATTTATATAAACTTAGTAGATGGATAACAATAGCCCCCCAGACGTAAAGTGGGTGAAAAAGCCGATTTGAGGATAGTTTATGACCACAAGTTCTCAAGGAGAAGAACAGTGCATTGTCCCAGGAGCTCGAGACAAGCCGAAGACAGCTAAATGCCCCTGTCTCTGAGCTTGAAGAAATGAAGAGCGCCCCAATATATTTTGGCAAAGATAAAAAACTAGAAGAAGACGTGAAGAAGCAAGCCGAAGAGATAAAGAGCTTAAAGGCTCAACTCTTGGAGGCATAATAGGAAAACCAGAAGCTGAAGGGCGGCATATTCGGTATGACTTGTGAACCGTCCGGATTATTGATATAATCATATAATGCAGAATATTATAGTTTGGTTGATACGGGTATGTTGACCGGCCGCCCCGAGGAGGAAGTGTTTGGGCTGCAAAGCGACGTTCTAAAGGAACTGTCAAAGCTGCACGAGCATGCCTGGAAGCCATGAAGAATTTGGCCAAAGCCTTATGGACCTCCGACGTCCCTCCAGAAAGTATGGAGGGGTTGGCAGCCTGTTCAAGGGCGCTCGGCGCCGCTTTGAGCTATTTAACACGTCCGCATGCCGTGAAGGTGCACGAGAGGCATGGGCCATCGTGAAGACATGCTACACCGGACTTGATCCGAACCATATGGCCCGAGTTGGACCGCAAGGATCTGACGGGAAGGAAATTCATGTAAGCTTGGTATATGACCAAGTAATGACAACGGCAAAATTTTCGCAACAAGATTGTAAATTAGATAGTCTACTAGATGTCGTAGAAAGAGAGTAGGCGTTCAATTCTATGTAATAATGTACTTTATGACCGAACTTATCTCCTGCTGAACTTATAGTTTTTTGTCATCGCAGACCTTCGGCTTCCATCTCCGAACCAAGAAGTTGGAGTGTTTCCATATACCTTGTCTAACTAAGAAACCTTTAGTATCTTTGGAAACCAGGCAATCCGGTCATATTGCTCGAACAGACAAAAGTGTTCGGGGAGTTACGTTATATTACTTTTTAACGTAAGAAACATCTTCCATGAAAAATAGTTTCGTTAGGGGTTCCTTTCCTTGGGCTAGGCTCGTATCTGAAGTACAGGCAGCCAATTTCATGTTTTGTCCAGAAACAGTCTGTTGTATACATGCTGACCAATATTCCCTTAAGAATGCTAGCTTTCGGCCTCACCCGTCTGAGGTACAGATAACCCGGTTGTAGCAATCGCAGAGGCACTCCCTTTACACCCTAGCCGAACAATCGGGAACGTAGGGTATAAACACAGGAGCAAGGCAACCCAGCTTGGCAAAAACTTAAGTCATAGAGGTGCATAAAATGGCAGAAACAACAACCATTATGGACGAAAGAAGCTTGTAAGCTTTTCAATAAGATGCTTCTTTAATAGAAGCCCCCATGTATTGTGGGGTGTATACATTTAAAGATGTGTACCCCAAAAAATGCGGGCGATCCGAACATACATTTGAGAAGAAAAGGGAAAAAAATTAAAAAGGAAAAAAAAAGAAAAAACCTAGTTTAAAATGAAACCTAAGGAGGCCGAACTATGCGTAAAATCTTCGGAGCCGGGCGGCATTCCATGGGTTCAGCTCAAGGCGATTATCCTCTGCATTGCGAAGGCGATAGGCTCCTCCTGTAAGGACTTCATCTATGACGAAGGGGCCCTCCCATTTGGGTTTGAGCTTATCCTTTTTCTTCTCCGGGAGGCGTAGAACAAGTTTTCCGACATTGTATGTTTTAGCCCACACTTCTTTGCTTTGGTAACGCCTGGCCTGTTGTTGATAGAATGCGGAACTGGCCTTAGCAACGTCGCGCTCCTCTTCGAGTCCATCTAGGTCATCCTGCCAATCTAGTTTGGCTTCTTTCTCTTTGTACATGCGCACTCGAGGTGAGCATGGATAATATCGCAGGGCACGGCCTCTTCGCTGTACACCATAAAGAAAGGTGTATATCCGGTCGTTCGATTAGGCGTGGTCCGGAGTCCCCAGAGTATGGAATCGAGTTCCTCAACCCAGTGCTTGTCTGATTCTCGTAAAGAGTGTACTAGCCTGGGCTTAATACCACTCATGATTAGACCATTGGCCCGTTCGACTTGGCCGTTTGTTTGAGGGTGGTATACAGATGCATAGTCGAGTTTAATGCCCAACTTAGCGCACCAAGTTTTCACCTCATCAGCTGTGAAGTTAGAGCCATTATCAGTGATGATGTTGTGCGGGACACCATAATGGTGGACTATACCGTATATAAAGTCAATCACTGGTCCGGCCTCCGCCGTTTTTACTGGCTTGGCCTCTATCCATTTAGTGAATTTATCAACCATGACCAGCAAGTACTTCTTTTTGTAGCTTCCCCCTTTAAGGGGTCCAACCATGTCAAGCCCCTAGACCGTAAAGGGCCAAGTAATGTGGATTGTTCTTAATGCGGTGGGAGTCATGTGGCTTTGATTGGCGAAAAGCTGACAGCCCACACAATGTTAGACAAGGGCTTGAGCATCTGCTCGAGCCGTGGGCCAGAAAAACCCTGTCCGGGACGCCTTGCTTATGAGGGCTTGAGCTACGGCATGATGACCTTCGAGGCCAACATGTATTTCTGCCAAGAGCTACCTTCCCTCTTCTTCGGAGATACACCTTTGAAGGACTCCGGTAGTACTTCTTTTATACAGTTCACCCTCATGTACTTTAAAGGCTTTAGAGTGCCAAACTATGCATCGAGCCTCATTTTGATCGTTGGGGAGCTCTTGCCTATTAATAGGAAAGGTTCGGTCCAGGGAGAGATAACCGCCATGATCTCATGAGCAGAGGGTGTTATCTCGATATCCGGACCACCGACGATGTTTGCATTGTGTTCGGTGGGTGGGGTGTGATTAGGTCCGTATTGCCTTCTCCGCTCTCACCCTGCCACACAACAGATGGCTTAAAGAGCCTTTCCACAAAGGTGTTGGGTGGCACAGGGTCGCGCTTAGCGCCCATACTGGCTGCCTGATTACTCTCTCGAGCAACATGATGAAATTCCAGTCCTTCAAACCGGGCTGATATTTTTAATATGACATTTTGATATGCCGCCATTTTTGGGTCCTTTGTGTCGAACTCTCCGTTGACCTGGAAAATTGCGAGGTTGGAGTCACCGCGCACCTCCAGGCATTGTATACCCATGGAGACAGCCATGCGAAGACCATGTAGCAGTGCCTCGTATCCGGCTGCATTGTTGGAATATGTATACATAATTTGTAGTACATAGTGGACTGTGCCCCCAGTGGGGGATGTTAGGATGACGCCAGCCCCCAGTCCGTCCAGCATTTTAGAGCCGTCTAAGTACATAATCCAATTGGAGTATGAGCTATACTCTTTAGGGAGTTCGACTTCCGTCCATTCAGCGATAAAATAGGCCAATACCTGGGATTTAATAGCCCAGCATGGCTTGTATACGATTTCGAACGGTAAAAGCTCGATGGACCATTTGGCTATGCGGCCAGTGGTGTCCCTGTTATTGATAATGTCATTGAGTGGTACTTCAGATGCCACTGTGATCGAGCACTCTTGAAAGTAGTGTCGTAGTTTACGGGATGCCATGAAGACTATGCATGCTATCTTGGTAGTGGGGGTATCGGGATTTGCAAGGTGTAAGGACCTCCTATACATAATAGACTGGTGTTTGCGTGGGGAATTTATGTCCGTCTTACCCTCGTTTGACGACGAGCACATCGCTAACCACTTGGTTAGTCACCGAAATATATAACAAAATGGGCTCTCCAACACCTAGTGCAGCTAGGATTGGGTTGCTTGCACGAAGGGTTTAAATCTCTTCCAGTCCGGTTGTGGCAGCATCCGTCCATTTGAAGTTGTCTGTGCGTTGTAATAGCTTGTAGAGTGGTAGTGCTTTTTCTCCCAATTTGGAGATGAAGCGGCTTAAGGTCGCGACGCATCCCGCTAGCTTCTGGACTTTCTTTAGGTCTGTTGGTATGGCCAATTGTGACAATGCTCAGATCTTGGCTGCGTTTACTTCAATTCCTCTATGGGAAACAATGAACCCAAGCAGCTTTTCGGCCGAAAGTCCAAAGACACATTTTTCTGGAGTAAGTCGTATCGTATGTTCGGAGGTTGTCGAAGGTGAGGCGAAGATCGTCCACCAATGTCTCGACGTGCTTTGTCTTGATGACCACGTCGTCCACATATGCTTCGACCGTTTTGCCTATTTGCTTTTCCAGGAAAGTTTGAATCATGCGCTGGTAGGTAGCCCTAGCATTTTTGAGTCTGAAGGGCATAGTGTTGAAGGAGAAGGGACCATAAGGAGTGATGAACGCGGTTACCGCCTGGCCCGATTCCTTTATCTTAATCTGATGGTATCCGAAATAAATGTCAAGGAAACACAAAGAGTCATGCCCCTGCAGTTGCCTCAATAATTTGGTCAATGCGAGGCAATGGGAAGGGATCTTTAGGGCAAGCCTTGTTGAGGTCCTTGAAATCGACACACAGGCGCCAGGATTTGTCCTTCTTTGGTACCATGACCATGTTGGCTAACCAATCCGAATGTTTAATTTCCCTATAAACCCAACCTCTAACAATTTGGCCAGCTCTTCTCCCATGGCTTGATGCTTGGGTTCGGAGAATCGCCGTAGTGTCTGCTTCACGGGTTTGAATCCCTTGATTATATTAAGACTGTGTTCGGCCAGTCTTCGTGGGATGCCGGGCATGTCTGAAGGGTGCCAGGAAAAGATATCCCAATTCTCTCGTAGGAAAGTACGTAGGGCAGCATCCACTGTCGGAGCCAGTTGTGCTCCGATAGATGCTGTTTTATTAGGGTCCGTCGGGTGCACTTGGAATTTCACTATTTCCTCGACTGGCTTGAAAGAGGTGTATTTGGATCTCTTATCGACGATGCCATTGTCCCTATCCATCATGGACCGTAAGTTGGTTAATTCCTCTGCTGCTAGGGCTTCAGGTAGTGCCTTGAAGGCCAAGGATGCAATTTTGTTTTCGGCAAGAAGGGCTTTGTCCGGTCGCTCGAGATTGTGATAATTCCATTAGGACCGGGCATTTTGAGTTTCATATACCCATAATGGGGTATAGCTTGAAAGCGCGAGAAAGCGTCCCGGCCGAGGATGGTGTGATACCCACTATTGAAGGGTACCACATGGAAGAGCAATTCTTCGGACCTATAGTTCTTAGGCGTGCCAAACACCAAATCCAGTTTAATTTTTCCCGAGCAGTGTGCCTCTCGACTGGGGATAATACCTCGAAAGGTGGTATGGCTTTGCTCGATGTGTGATCTATCCATCTGCATTTTGTCGAGCGTGTCCTCATAGATGAGTTTAAGTCCACTGCCGCCATCCATGAGTACTTTAGTAAGCCGAAAACCATCAATGATGGGGTTTAGTACTAAGGCGGCGGGTGCTCGGACTGACCGAGCTTTTGGTTCGTCTTTGGCCGTAAAGGTTATTGCTGTGTCATTCCATGGGCTCAGTGTGGTAACTTAATGGCCTTCGGCAAGGTCGCGGAGCACATTCGAAGAAAAGGTCTCGAAGACTGTTAGGATGTTAAAGTTGTCCTTCTTCGGTTAGTATCTCTTTGGAGTTGTGGTGAGGATGGCCTCTCCACTTTTTGCTACTTGTCGGAGCACCCAGCATGCTCAGAGGCTATGGGTTGGGACTGTGTGTGGAGTGGCGTGAATTGGGCAGGGCTTGTCCAGAAGTTCGTCAAGAATGGACCTGTGTCCCGTGAAGGGTTTGTTCTTCCTGCCCGTAGACTGGTGGTCGGGTGACCCGCCATGATGTATTTGTTTGGCCCGGGTCGCACACTGCGTTAAGGCAGCGGGCTCCAGTTGAGTTTTCTGGGCCTCCCATGTGCTTTCCATTGCACAATACTTTTGGACTACTTGCGGTAATTCCATGAAACTCTGTATGTGGCGACGGTCTAGGGCATTCAATATTCCTTCGTCGGTGTAGTTACAGTGGAAAACCGAAACTACGTCATCGTCCGGGCAGTCTTTGATCCTGTTTTTAACAAGCAAGAATCTGGCCCAAAAGTGGTGGATCATTTCCTGAGGCTGCTGCGCACATACATCAGGTCGTATATATCTGGAGGACCTGAGTTTCTTGGAGAATATAGATTGTGGTGGGTGGGTGGATTAAATTTTGGATCCTGTCCCACATCTGTGTTTGGAGCCAGAATGGTTTCCAAAGTGACTGGTTCGGGTCTGGTTAAGTGCAAAGGCTCCGACAATCCTACACTTGAACTAGAGTCCGGAGGGCGTAAGGTCCCGTCCGAAGGGGAAGTATCCAGCTCAGGGGTTTCCGAGACCCAAACATTCTTGGTTTTCAATATGGGGAGGGTTCCTCAATGACCACCACGAAGTGGGTGATCGGCCGATGGTTAATTTCCCTCTGGCCGGGCTTGAGCCCGATCCGATCATAGTCTGTTGAGACCCCCACGGTGGCGATGCGATCTAGCAGTTCGATTAAAGTTGAAACATCTGCCAGAGAAAACCGGAACGCCCCGTATTCCAACCCAGAGATCGAGGAGAAGTCTTCTGGAATACGGCACTGCTTAGCATAGAACAAACACGCTTTCTATTATTACACGGATATGAATACAAGGTCTCCGGTATTATAATGAATAACATCGGTACGGCGACACTACACCTTCCTCAGTTGCTCTATGCAAGCAGCAAAACAACTCGAAGCAGCGGAATAACTCTAGCAGCGGAACAACGACGACGGTGGTGAACTCCATTCCGCGGGGACTCTGGCTATAACGCTTATCCTAGCTCGCATGAACGGAAACCACGACAAGCAAGCAATCAAATCGGGCATGACCTACAAGCTGGCATGACACGCCAGGTCAGTACATTGAATGTACTTGCAAGCTCACAATAAACCAGAAGCATTCAAGACAGACAACAACATTGCAATTACAGGTTAAACAGGAATTAACATGATATCATCAGAATAACATGGCATGACCAACATAAACATGATACAGCTATCTCAACATGAATATATTAATCCGACAATAATAGCATGCAACATGATGACACCACATGCACCACTTACTTTGCTCGGTTACCTCGTAACCAACACATGTATCACTTACCAACCTCGGACATCACACGATCATCTCAGGATCAAATCAAGATTGGTATAAACAATACCGTAGCGATCAGTAAATGAACACAAGGAGCTTGATCTTTACCCACGACTCTCGTACAATATCACGAATATACAACGACTCGGTATCCTCGATACCACCGTGATCCTTACGGCAATCACAACCCAACCAACACTGGGTCCCAAACCGTGATCCTTACGGTGATCACCACCCGACCAATACATGGCCCCAAACCGTGATCCTTACGGCGATCACCACCGGACCAATACATGGCCCGTGATCCTTATGGCGATCACCACCCGACCAACACTTGGCCCGTCTCGTTATTATTAGGCACGTTATTATTATTACTGTTGACTCATGGTGTGACCTTCTCTCGACCTGGGCCCTTATCCGTGGGCATGACTATCGATAGATTAATATACACTCTGCAGAGGTTAGTACACTGTACCCACACTACGGAACCAATGGCCTCGCACTCCCATTCGGCTGGACAAACGGTGTTCCGACAAAACCGATCTATTTCCATGACACTCTCCCGACCACTCCGACTCACTCCTCACTGAGCTAATTCATGGGTGACCCCGTGCCTACCTCCAGACACAACGACCACCATCATGGCCAAACACATAAACGATCCCACATGGGGATCCGCCGGCTATAATAACTACGGGGCACACAAGGTTATGCTCCGCCTACCTGATCAGGGTAGCACGCGCCCATAACCTTCCCTCATTGGAGGCACCAGCGAGAGGCACAACAATAGACCCAGTTAGGACCGTACCATACCGGTAAGCGTGGTTGCACTGGTCAGCATCAATTCAGCGGCACCATGACTCAGCCAATAGGTGTTCAAGTTCAATTTAATCCGGTTAAACTTGAATGCAAATATGCTGAGCCATGATAAAATAACATGATGCCAACTATAACACATGAACCTGATATCAACATCATCATGAGAGTATCACATAACTTTCCACCATATCACCAATCATATCCACCGAACATGGCATACCGACTAGCATGACCATCTCCAACATCAACCTGTACTACTAGCAAGCATAAACATATGAAAAGTAATACTAGCAGATATAACATGATCATAGAGTATAAGACAACATAGCACAAAAGTGAACATGCAAATCTGAATATTACCGAAACAACGATAACCATCTTTTCAACAAGCAAATATTTAATAAAGATTCAAGTTGAAAACCATGGCTACTGCATGACTATCATACAAGTGGGTATTGTGGCTTGCCTGGGGATGAAGAAGGCACCGGGGAGAAGTGCGATGAAGCCGCGGAAATATTCGCTAGAAAACGTTCTCTCTCGGAGGTTGCTAAATAAGGGCAAGGGAATAATGGTCATTTTCACAGTGTGAAGCCATAGTGAAAACATGGCCAACAGAACGGGCTCGACGAAACGAAGAAGTGAGCGTTGGTTTCACCTCATTTGGAGTTACGGATAAAAAGTTATAAGAGTTTTACTGCCAGGGACCTATCTATAATGGAAAACTTTTCAACTAGGGGCTTGAACAGAAAAAGACAAAACGTAAACAGAGGAATACGCTTTCACCTTATCCGTTGGAACAGTGGCGGGGCTGATGCATGCGGGTCCCACGGGTGGGGCCCGTCACTTATCCATGCTGGCCCGCAGGGTCAACGGCCAGCCACCGACTGGCGGGGCCCGCGGCTAGCTGGGTCGTCGTCGTCTTCTTCTCGCTCGCCCGCGAGGCAGAGGGAGGCCACCGGCGTCGGGCGGCGATAGCCGGTGCCACAGAAGGCCTCCGGCGACGCTCCGCCTACCGACGAGCTCAGCGTGGAGAGCTGCGTCGGCCTGAGCCAGTGGCGCACGCCGAAGAGGAAGGGGTCGGGCAGGGCATGGACTCCGGCGGAGGAAGCTTCAGGAGGAGATGGAGCTCGCGGCCACGGTGGTTCCGGCAAGGGCGAAAGGGCATGGGCAAGGGCGCCGAAGTGAGTGGATCTCACTGGTGGTGGAAGGAGTGAGGGAGGGGCTCAGACTCGGGCTAATCTAGCCGGGCCGAGGCGGCGGCCATGGCGGCAGAGAGAGGTGGGGAGGGGCTCTGGAGCTCGAGTGAGTGGACGGGGAGGGCTAGAGGGGGTGAGGCAAGGCTCGAGGTGAGCTTGGACGAGGCCGGGGATGGCTTAAATAGCTGGGGCGAGGAGGGGAGATCGTGGCACGTCCGCGGCTACGTGTCCGTGCTCCGGCGATGGGCACACGCGGCCAAGGGTCACGGCGAGGGGTGGCAAGGCGACGAGGGAGGTGCGGACGAGCGACAGAGCTCACGGGGTCGAGGGGAGCAGAGGAAGAAATGGCTGAACGCCATTAAAGCCTTGGCGGCCAGAATGCGTCCGTGGGTGCACGGCGACGAGCGCCGACCAGGAAGCGGTCGGAGGGGGAGAGGGGTCCAGGGTGAAGAGGACGACGATGCTGAGCTGGTAGACACCTGGGGACAAGCCAAAACCAACCGGAGCGACGATGCCGAGGCCAACAGTGGCTAGACCACCGTTTTGGCTGGCTGTCCTCGTGGTCACCACTGGCATGGCGTGCTCTGGTGTTTTTACTGAGGCTAAATCATGTCTACCGTGTAGTCGTTCCAGCGTGGAGTATTACTAAGGTAAATAGACAGGCAGAGACAAAGAGAGTGGAGTAAACCAAGCTCCACAAGTTTGCTGTTGCAAACTTGGCAAGATCCTAGAGGTAAAACCAGAGAGGTTGAATGGTAGAATTGTTGTCTGGGGGGTTTAGCTATGGAGGGACTACAGTCCTGGGGGGTTTTAGGATAAAAGGATCAAGTTATACTGCAGTTGCTTCACAACTGCATACTTGGTCCAGAAATGAAGATCAGCAAGATGCTCTCACATGGAGTGTCAACTTGAGCTCAAATTGGGCAAAGCTTGATCATTTGGTCATATGATGATGCTGTAAAAAGATCATGCCAAATGGACAAACCAAAATAGCACTTGCTTCACAAACATCTCTGCTGACAAGAAACTTGGAATAATTATGGTGGTCAAATGGCTCAATGGAATGATGCCAAAATGGGTGGAGAGATGTTTTATGGGTAGAAGAATGATCTGGTAAGTTATCAGGATTTTTGAAGCAATATAAAATATACTTGCCTCACAACCTGAAAATATTGCCAGAAACAAAGATTGGCTCCTGTGCTCACATAGATGATTGGATAGGGCTTCAAATGGTTGGACGTGGTTAATATGAGCACATTAAGGAGTGTGCAAAATTTCAAATCGTTTGGGTACTCATAGCTAGTACTTCCTTCACAAAGCCTTCTGTTTGACAGAAACTTTGAAAATTCACTCAGGAAGATTGGCTAGGCAAATAAATTTGAACTTGTGTATGAGGCAATTATTTGGACATATAAACATGCCCAAAAAGGTTGGGAGTCAATAGGATAAATATAAATGACACTTCCTTCACAAAGTGCCATTTAGTGTAGAATAGGAAATGAATTATTGGAGGATTATTTCTGAACATGGCAATGCAAAGTTTTGCCATATTTGATCAAGATATGACCCAAAAAATTTATGATAATTACTTGGGACTTTTTGGAGTGAGGGAAATATAGGTTGCTTCACAACCTAGGGAAATTGGTGTTATTCCTTTAATAGAAAAGGAATATTCCCAATAAAAAGGATATTGGGATTTGGGCTAGGATGGAAATGACAGGGTCTAGGGAAAGATTTGGGAATGGCAAGCCACTCTGGAAGCAAAGAAGAGGTCATCTCCTTCAGTTTCCAGACCACAAAGCCACGAAAAAGAAAAACTCAGGCAAAAACCTCGGAAAAACAAAAGAAAAAGAAAGGGCCAAAAATCAGGCTGTTACAAACCTTACCCCCTTAAAGAAATCTCATCCTCGAGATTTGGTTTCTCCAGGAACTGGTATGAATATTCTAATTTAAGGAAACCGTTTCCAACTCGGGTATCCTTTTTCCTTTATGGTTGTTCCCACTAAATTTTTATCTGACTGGCCCTGGGGTGGTTTGATTCACCGTATCCTCATTCTGACAGCTCTTACCTGGCTTGCTCATTCTTATATAGGCTCCAATTTATTTTTAGTTCTGCTGAATAGCTGAGTGTGATTTAATTATCACGACTAAAATATATGTCCGTCTCACAAATCCAAAAGTGATTTCCGCTGGGTGTGCCACCCGGCACTGACAAACTTTCATGTAATGATGATCAGATTTTTTTGATGAAAACTCAAGCTCTGACTCATTGCATTGGGTTTCTCTGCTAAATGCAGGTCCTTTGGGTTCCAAACAGTGAGTTAAAACATATCCGTTTCTTGACAAATTCTGACTCATCACAGAAGTTTCTGAATCATCTTAACTGGTTCCATTGTCATGGGTATCGGATCCATACCAAATATTTGATTGTCTCCTGTCGTGGCCAGCATAAAGGGTTTGGCCTGTATGATAATATCTGCAGACTTGACTGATGGTGGTTCTGACGGGAAATTTTTGTTCACGACAGGCTATCCATGATGATTCATGTAAGTGAGGACTCAGGCTTCCAGACTATTATTCCTCATGCCGATTACTCATGTTGTAGGCATATCCATGCGGATCAATACTAACTTAGACTGTCCGGGGGATCTGCACCATGGGGGTCGTATACAATTTTCATACCTGCATCACTGGTCTTGCTCCTTCATTATTGTTTTCTTGGTCCGGATCCTTGGCTGAAAGAGCTGGGTCATATTGTTTCTTCATATGACCATAGGTATTGTCGGTGCAATTTTTTGGCAATCGTAGCTTATCCTCATTTTTCTGATAGGGTAACCCATTATATGGCAGGTTCAACACCTCTCAAGTTCTGATTGTTGGGAAATGATCATCCGAAACCCTTGCAAGAAATCGGCAAATAAGTCAGTAGCCACCAAAACGGTCTTTACAACTCAGATCTGGGACATTACTGAATTAACTCAACCACGGCTCAGGACGGCCGAAAAGCAGCTCAGAGCATGAGACCGGGTCGATAAGAAGAAGGTGGCAGCTCCCTAAAATAGCCAAAAAGTAGCTATATGGCTACTGTCACAAAAAGAAACTCAACAGCTGTACGAGATGGCCGATAAGCAGCTCAGACTCGTGACAGTCGTTGAAGAGAGAAACAGAAATCGACATTCTCCCCGGATAGCTAGAAACAACTCAGATCACAGGCGTGGTGCCATCATTGGAGAAAAAGGGGACAAGGGCTCATCAGGATCATTTTCCAGGTTCACGGGTACTTGTATTGAGCTCATTGATGTCGTCAATCCTCATAATCCTTTGTCACACCGCGGTGTATACTGGCTTTCTTCTATTAACCATCCTCACGTGGTTATCAGATCCTCATCCGAGTGACTTGTAAGATCTTGATGGTATGCTCATTGCATATATATGAGGGCCTGATTCCGAGACAGACGTGTATTCTAACTGATTCTTGATTCTGACCAAAATGTTGCAGATCTGATTCTTGGGATTCACTACCATATGCTGTCAATTCAGAGCGTACTACCTTATACCAATGTCTTACTGAGGAATATTTGCTGGCTTGTCCTCGAAACTTTCATCGGACAGCTTGCTGAAGAAGACTGGGTATCGTGCTTCAGAAGCCTACCCCCTTAAAGACTTTGCTGGGGAAAGACTCAGTACCTTATGCTGGAAGCTTTTGCGGTTGCTTACTGAAGAAGCCATGGTACCTTGCGCGAGAAATCATCCACATATCATACTGAGGAAGATAGATGAATCTTGCCTTGGAAACTTCTCTGGTATCTTGCGAGGGAAGATTGGGTTGCTTTCACCAGAAGCTTCTTATTGTGATATGCGGACCAATTTCCACATATAAAACCATCTGAATATTTTTGCTATTGATTTTTTTGTATGAAACAGGGTTTTACTGGACTATCCTCCTTTCTGAGTATATGCCATAGTTTTGTTTGCTTCCAGGTACATCGAGTTCCAAAATCATCCTCAATGAAAAATTAAACTTGTACTGAGCCATACCTTTGATACTCTTCTGCCAATCTTGCACACAATTTACCTTCTTGCTGATTTAGTCATATTGTTGTGATGAGTGCATGCTAATGCAAACTTGATACTGACGGTCCATCCAGGATTTCTTTTGCATTCAGACAAGATATTCCCAATTTCATTGCAGTCAGCTGATAATTCCATTCTGTTTAGCTGAATTTCCAAATATATGCATTAATAGGGGAAAAAATTGTAACACTGAAGGCCCAAAGAAAGGAGCAACAGAAACGACTAAAACAAAAGCACACAAGCATTCTACTAGTATAATTAATCAAGCAATCACCACATATTACTGCTACTCACACAATAATATGCATGCACACCTAAGCACACAAATCTCGCGGAAACTCCAGTATTGCGGTCTAATATGCTGTGATGATGTGCACGAGGACGAATAAATGTGTGGAAGAATTGGTGTAAACAGCGCTACACCAAGTGCTAGCTTAGCCAGATAGCAACCTGGACTAGCTCGGAGGCGAGGACACACTCGGTAATCATGCAGCGGGACACGAAGGTCGCAACCACATTATTATCAAGCGGACGGAAAAAGATCCATACTCATCCAAGAAATAGGATTGCGGGGAAAAAAACTGAGGCTGCTGACATTGCCCCTTCTTGATAATTAATATCATTAAGGGTTGCCAACACGACGAAATAAAAGAACGATCCGGGATAGAAGCATGTCCATCACCAAAATGATAGGCAGGACTGAAAGAAAAACATCGGCGTGATACCTGAGCACCATTTTTGCAAACAATGTCGGGATCACTTGGCATCACTCTGCTGGGACAGAATTGACACCAACTACAGAAAGAAAAGGAACTAGGGAAAATGCAAAGGTTGAGCTGTAGTGGATCTGAACTGATGCCATCTACACTCACCCGATAAATCGTTAGTACAAATACTAAGGCTATATGCATTGCTATGTGACAAATAAATGCAGCAATCAACTGCAATCAACAAACCAGACTCTATACTACCGATTTCTAACATTCGCGCGGTCTAGGGAGTCCTACAGCCAGACCTGCTCTGATACCAAGCGCTGTGGCACCCCGGATCAGAGAAAACCGGAACGCCCCATATTCTAGCCCAGAGATCAAGGAGAAGTCTTCTGGAATACGGCACTGCTTAGCATAGAAAAAACCAGCTTTCTATTATTACACGAATATGAATACAAGGTCTCCGATATTACAATGAATAACATCGGTACGGCGACACTACACCATCCTCAGTTGTTCTATGCAAGCAGCAAAACAACTCGAAGCATCGGAATAACTCTAGAGTGGAACAACGACGACGGTGGTGAAATCCATTCCGCGGGGACTCTGGCTATAACGCTTATCCTAGCTCGCACAAACGGAAACCACGACAAGCAAGCAATCAAATCCGGCATGACCTGCAAGCTGGCATGACACGCTAGGTCAGTACATTGAATGTACTTGCAAGCTCACAATGAACCAGAAGCATTCAAGTCAGACAACAATATGGCAATTACAGGTTAAACATGAATTAACATGATATCATCAGAATAACATGGCATGACCAACATAAACATGATACAACTATCTCAACATGAATATATTAATCCGATAATAATAGGATGCAACATGATGACACCACATGCACCACTTACTTTGCTCGGTTACCTCGTAACCAACACATGCATCACTTACCAACCTTGGACATCACACGATCATCTCAGGATCAAATCAAGCTTGGTATAAACAATACCGTAGCGATCAGTAAATGAACACAAGGAGCTTGATCTTTACCCATGACTCTCGTACAACATCACGAATATACAACGACTCGGTATCCTCGATACCACCGTGATCCTTACGGCGATCACAACCCGACCAACACTGGGTCCCAAACCGTGATCCTTACGGTGATCACCACCCGACCAATACATGGCCCCAAACCGTGATCCTTACGGCGATCACCACCCGACCAATACATGGCCCATGATCCTTATGGCGATCACCACCCGACCAACACTTGGCCCGTCTCGTTATTATTAGGCACATTATTATTATTATTATTGACTCATGGTGTGACCTTCTCTCGACCCAGGCCCTTATCCGTGGTCACAGCTATCAATAGATTAATATACACTCTGCAGAGGTTAGTACACTGTACCCACACTACGGAACCCATGGCCTCACACTCCCATTCGGGTGGACCAACAACATTCCGACAAAACCGATCTATTGCCATGACACTCTCCCGGCCACTCTGACTCACTCCTCACTGAGCTAAGTCATGGGTGGCCCCGTGCCTACCTCTAGACACAATGACCACCGCCGTGGCCCAATACATAAACGATTCCACACGGGGATCTGTCGGCTATAATAACTACGGGCACACAAGGTTATGCTCCGCCTACCTCATTAGGTAGCACGCGCCCATAACCTTCCCTCGCTGGAGGCACCGGCGAGAGGCACAACAATAGACACACTTAGGACCGTCCCACACCGATAAGCGTGGTTGCACTGATCAACATCGATTCAACGGCACCATGACTCAGCCAACAGGTGTTCAAGTTCAATTTAATCCGGTTAAACTTGAATGCAAATATGCTGAGCCATGATAAAATAACATGATGCCAACTATAACACATGAACATGATATCAACATCATCATGAGAGTATCACATAACTTTCCTCCATATCAACAATCATATCCACCGAACATGGCATACCGACTAGCATGACCATCTCCAACATCAACATGTACTACTAGCAAGCATAAACATATGAAAAGTAATACTAGCAGGTATAACATGATCACAGAGTATAAGACAACATAGCACAAAAGTGAACATGCAAATTTGAACATTACTGGAGCAACGATAACCATCTTTTCAACAAGCAAATATTTAATAAAGATTCAAGTTGAAAACCGTGGCTACTGCATGACTATCATGCAAGTGGGTATTGTGGCTTGCCTGGGGATGAAGAAGGCACCGGGGAGAAATGCGGTGAAGCCGCGGAAATCTTCACCGGAAAGCGTTCTCTCTCGAGGGGGCTGAATAAGGGCAAGGGCATAATGGTCATTTTCACAGTGTCAAACCATAGTAAAACATGACCAACAGAATGGTCTCGACGAAACAAAGAAGTGAGCATTGGTTTCACCTCATTTGGAGTTACGGATAAAAAGTTATAAGGGTTTTACTGCCAGGGACCTATCTGTAATGGAAAACTTTTCAACTAGGGGCCTGAACAGAAAAAGAGAAAACGTAAACAGAGGAATACGCTTTCACCTTATCCGTTGGAACAGTGGCGGGGCTAACGCGTGCGGGTCCCATGGGTGGGGCCCGTCACTTATCCACGCTGGCCCGCGGGGTCAACGGCCAGCCACTGACTGGCGAGGCTCGCGGCTAACTGGGTCGTCGTCGTCTTCTTCTCGCTCGCCCGCGAGGCAGAGGGAGGCCGCCGACGTCGGGCGGCGATAGCCGGCGCCACAGAAGGCCTCCGGCGACGCTCCGCCTACCGACGAGCTCAGCACAGAGAGCTGCGTCGGCCTGAGCCAGTGGCGCACGCCGAAGAGGAAGGGGTCGGGCAGGGCATGGTCTCCGGCAGTGGAAGCTTCGGGAGGAGATGGAGCTCGCGACCACGGTGGTTCCGGCGAGGGGGAAAGGGCATGGGCAAGGGCGCCGGAGTGAGTGGATCTCACTGGTGGTGGAAGGAGCGAGGGAGGGGCTCGGACTCGGGCTAATCTAGCCGGGCCGAGGCGGCGACCATGGCCACAGAGAGAGGTGGGGAGGGGCTCTGGAGCTCGAGCGAGTGGACGGGGAGGGCTAGAGGGGTGAGGCAAGGCTCGAGGTGAGCTCGGACGAGGCCGAGGATGGCTTAAATAACCGGGGCGAGGAGGGGAGATCGTGGCACGTCCGCGGCTACGTGTCCGTGCTCCGGCGACGGGTACGCGTGGCCAAGGGTCACGGCGAGGGGTGGCAAGGCGACGAGGGAGGTGCGGATGAGCGACAAAGCTCACGGGGTTGAGGGGAGCAGAGGAAGAAACGACTGAACACCATTAAGGCCTTGTCGGCCACAGCGCGTCCGTGGGTGTACAGCGACGAGCGCCAACAAGGAAGCGGACGGAGGGGGAGAGGGGTCCAGGGTGAAGAGGACGACAATGCTGAGCTGGTAGACACCTGGGGACAAGCCGGAACCGGCTGGAGCGACGATGCCAAGGCCAACAGTGGCTAGACCACCGTTTTGGCTGGCTGTCCTCGTGGTCACCACTGGCATGGCATGTTCTGGGGTTTTTACTGAGGCTAAATCATGTCTACCGTGTAGTCCTTCCAGCGTGGAGTATTACTAAGGTAAATAGACATGCAAAGACAAAGAGAGTGGAGTAAACCAAGCTCCACAAGTTTGCTATTGCAAACTTGGCAAGATCCTAGAGGTAGAATTGTTGTCTGGGGGGGTTTAGCTATGGAGGGACTACACTCCTGGGGGGTTTGAGGGTAAAAGGGTCAAGTTTTACTGCAGTTGCTTCACAACTGCATACTTGGTCCAGAAATGAAGATCAGCAAGATGCACTCACATGGAGTGTCAACTTGAGCTCAAATTGGGCAAAGCTTGATCATTAGGTCATATGATGATGCTGTAAAAACATCATGCCAAATGGACAAACCAAAATAGCACTTGCTTCACAAACATCTCTTCTGACCAGAAACTTGGAATAATTATGGTGGTCAAATGTCTCAATGGAATGATACCAAAATGGGTGGAGATATGTTTTATGGGTATAAGAATGATCTGGTAATTTATCAGGAGTTTTGAAGCAATATAAAATATACTTGCTTCACAACCTGAAAACATTGCCAGAAACAAAGATTGGCTCCTATGCTCACATAGACGATTGGATATGGCTGCAAATGGTCGGAGGGGGTTAATATAAGCACATTAAGGAGTGTGCAAAAGTTCAACTCATTTGGGTACTCCTAGCTAGTACTTCCTTCACAAAGCCTTCTGCTTGACAGATACTTTGAAAATTCACTGAGGAAGATTGGCTAGGCAAATAAATTTGAACTTGTGCATGAGGCAATTATTTGGACATATAAACATGCCCAAAAAGGTTGGGAGTCAATAGGAGAAATATAAATGACACTTCCTTCACAAAGTGCCCTTTAGGGCAGAATAGGAAATGAATTATTGGAGGATTATTTCTGGACATGGCAATGAAAAGTTTTGCCATATTTGATCAAGATATGACCCAAACAATTTATGATAATTGTTTGGGAATTTTTGGAGTGAGGGAAATATAGATTTCTTCACAACCTAGGGCAATTGGAGTTATTCCTTTAATAGAAAAGGAATATTCCCAATAAAAAGGATATTGGGATTTGGGCTAGGATGGAAATGACAGGGTCTAAGGAAAGATTTGGGAATGGCAAGCCACTCTGGAAGCAAAGAAGAGGTCATCTCCTTCAGTTTCTAGACCACAAAGCCACGAAAAAGAAAAACTCAGGCAAAAACCTCGGAAAAACAAAAGTAAAAGAAAGGGACAAAAATCAGGCAGTTACAGCGGGGACAGTGTCCGGCGGCCATGGGGGAGTTGCGGGTTCGATGGCCGCGCGAGCCCTTATGGTGAAACCGCCGAACTGGAGGGTCTGCCCCGATGCTAGGCACCCTCCGGAAGTGATATTATTGTTGATGACTAGGCGGGACATAGATCGCTTTTTGCAGACAGCACGACAGAGCTCTTAATGAAAGCACCAATGGCGGTTTCAAAACCGGCAGATCTCGGGTAGGGGGGCCCAAGTTGTGCGTCTAAGGATCAATGGTAACAGGAAGCCAGGGGACACAGTGTTTACCTAGGTTCGGGCCCTCTTAAGGGAGGTAAAACCCTACTCCTGCTTGATTATATTCGACGAGTATGAATATTACAAGAGTTGATCTACCTCGAGATCGTAATGGCTAACCCTAGATGTCTAGCCTAGGAGAATTCCAATGATGGTGAAGAAGATAGCCTCTACGGACTGACCCCTCTAGTTTATATACACACACCGGAGGGGCCTAGGGTTTGTACAAGGTTGGTTTATCAGGGAAGGAAGCTTTCGGACTCTATTCTTGCCGTCTACGTATTGAGAAGTCCCATACGGACACGGTGGATAATCTTCAGCTTGATCGTGCATGGCCCATCCAACCGGGCCCATATTCCTGGGCCGGACACCTGAGGACCCCCAAATCCAGGACTCCCTCACCCCCTTAGAGTAGATTGAGGTGCTTCGCGCCCGCGAGATCCTTGACGGGAAACTTGCTGAGACCCGGGCCTGGCTCCAGGGTACGCCGGCACCCCAGCCGCCCCCCGTGGTGCCGACCGAGGAAATTCGTGGCCGCACTCGGTCCCGCACTACTGCTCTCAGGGCCCGTAGCGCCTCCACCGTCTTGGGGTCAAGCAGCCACCCAATGGCGCCTTGATGCGGACCCTATTTTGGAACATCCGCGACTTTGGCCAAGACGGCCGGTGTCGCCAGTTAGTCGAGTACATGCGATACAAACACATTGACATTGTAGCCATCCAAGAAACCGTGCTGACGGACTTCTCCCTCCAAGATCTTGAATGTCTGAGCTCTCACCTGTTTGCCTGGCACTGGCTCCCTTCTAGTGGGAGCGCCAGCCATTCGGGTGGCATCCTTTTAGGCGTAAAGGATGACACCTTTGAGGTGGGCGGCATGGATAGGGGCGAGTTCTTCGTTAGTAGTATGGAAGTGTTTGAGCGCTCGCTCAACTTTAAGTGGGAGATTGTGATTGTCTATGGCCCTGCCGATCACCGCCACTCGACGACCTTCCTTGACGAGCTTCAGAGGAAGGTCTCGATAGCTCAGCTGCCTGTAGTGGTCAGTGGGGACTTCAGTCTATTGCGATCCCCCGAGGACAAGAACAACGACTTGGTGAACCTCCCCTGCATGCAGATGTTTAACGACTGCATCGCAGATTTGGGGCTCCGCGAGTTGGAACGGACTGGGGCCAGGTTTACCTGGACCAACAAATAAGCCGACCCGACGCGATCCGTCCTGGATCGCGTCCTAGTATCCCCGAGATGGGAGCTCTGGTGCCCCCTCGCCTCTCTGCGTTCTATCACCCGCATTGCGTCGGACCACATCCCCTTGCTACTTTTCACATCTGATGACCACCCAACCACACCTCCCTTATTTCCGTTCAAGCTATTCTAGATAAACCAACTGGGATTTGTGGATGTGGTGGCTGCTAGGTGGGTGGAGGCCCGGGGACATCCCCACAGGTCCCTATCCACGATTGACACCTGGCAGTTTTGTGCTAAACTGTGCCGGCAGCTCATGGGCTGGGGGGCCAACCTTGGAAAGGACCTTAGGGAGTAGAAATCCACTCTGCTTATGTCCATTCAAGCCCTAGACGCTTAGGCAGACTCCACCGAGCTCTCCTCCGATGAATGGATGTTGCGCTACGATCTCGAAGACCAGCTTTCAATCATATACACCGACGAGGAGGCTTATTGGCGCCAACGGGGCACCCAATGGTGGGTGCTCCATGGGGACGCTAACACCACTTACTTCCAGGCTATCGCTAATGGTAGGCGCCGTTGCAACTCCATCCACTGCCTATGGGATGGGGACTCCATCCTCCTCCGACCCGCAGATATCCACGCTCACATTGACGGCTTCTGTAAAGCCCTGTTTTCCTCCTCCCCTAGGCATGGCGCCTCTCTAGCCATAGATACTTGGGTGGGCTGCTAGCTGGTCTCAGCTATGGCTAATGTGGTCCTTATGGCTCCCTTCGGGGAGGAAGAGGTCCTCGCCGCGATTAACGGCATGAACCCTTCCTCCGCCTCGGGACCGGATGGCCTCCCAGTGAAATTCTTCCGGACCTTCTGGCAGGCTATCAAGCTTGAGGTTATGGCGCTACAATGAGTTATATGTGGGATCCATGGACCTAGGCCTCCTTAACTATGGGATTATTACGCTAATCCCATAGGTCCCGGGTGCTTTGGATATCCACCAGTTTCGCCCTATCATGGTGATTAACGTGATATTTTGGATTCTTGTGAAGGGGTACGCCAATAGGGTGACCCTTCTTGCTAACTCCATAACCCACCCCAACCAATCCGCCTTCATCCAAGGCCGATTCATCCTCGATGAGGTTTTAGTGTTCCATGAAGTCCTGCATGAAGTCAATGCAAGGGATAGCGTGTAGTCTTTTTAAAGCCGGACTTCCATAAAGCTTATGACATGGTTCGATGGTCCTTCCTTCACGAAGTCCTCCTCCACAAGGGCTTCAACGATCGGTGGGTCACCCGCGTCATGCAGCTTGTCTCGTGCGGTCTGACCGCAATAAACATCAACATCGAGATTGGCCCCTACTTCCCCACCCTATGTGGGGTTCGCTATGGAGACCCCTTCTCCCCGCTCCTCTTAAACATGGTGGTTGATGCTCTGGCAGCTATCCTCGATAAGGCAAAGGCTACTGGCCATATTCATGGGGTGGTTCCCCATCTGGTGGGAGGGTGAGGGGTCTCCCTCCTTTAGTACGTGGATGACACCATCATCATGATCGAGGGTTCGGATTCTGACATCGCCAACCTTAAGTTCCTCCTCATCCGCTTCCAGTAGATGTCGGGCCTCACGATCAACCGACAAGAGCGAGGTGATGATTCTTGGCAACTCCTAGAAGGAGTTCCGTGGGATGGCCGATCGCCTCAACTGTAGACTGGGCGCCTTCCCCACCAATTATTTGGGGATTCCCATTAGCGATTCCAGGCTCACAGTGGCAGACCTGTGACCGACCGTAACCCGCTTGCAGCACCGGGTGGAACCTTGGAGGGGCAGGTGGCTCTCCAAGGCCACCCGGGTGATCCTCATCAACTCCTCCCTCTCCAGCCTCCTCTAGTTCCTGATGAGCTTCTATAGCTTGCATGAGACTTTGCATCAGGAGATTGCCAAATACCAGTCCAGATTCTTCTGGGCGGGCGAGGGGGACAAGTAGAAATACCACATGGTTAGCTGGCCAGACATCTGCAAACCCAAAGAACAGGGGGGTCTTGGGATCCTGGGCTCTAGGCGCATGAATATTTCTCTCCTGACCCATTGGCTTTGGCAGATTGCCAACTGTGAGGGCCGCCTGTGGTTGGACATCATATGATCCAAATACCTTCGGGGCCAGCCCCTTGCCTTCTGCCAGCGCTTGGGAGGATCCCAGTTCTGGCAGGCTGTTGTCCAACTCATTCCAGTCCTCCACATTGGCATGTCCATCTCTGTGGGCTCAGGTGCCTCGACATTGTTTTGGTTCGACCGGTGGGTTGGCGATCTCCCTCTTGCTGCTAGCTTCCCTGAGCTTTTCTCCATCACGGCCGACCCTTGGGTCTCCGTGGAGGGGTGGCCCTTATTGACTTAGGGCGCCTCGCGTTCCGGAGGCCGTTTGGCCCCCTTGAGGTTGTTGCTTGGGATGCCATCCTTCAGGCCATCCCCCTTCAGCCTCTCGACATCGACAACGCTGAGGACTCCCTGTCGTGGCGTCTAGAGTCTTCGGCTCGCTTCTCGACCAAGTCCCTCTATCAAGCGATTGCCCCATCTACGGTCTCGGAGCCGTTTAGTTTGATATGGGATATCCGCATCCCATTGAAGATCAGGATCTTCCTCTAGTAGTGGATCCGTGGTTGCTTGCCCTCTGGTGTGGAGGTGCACAAGCGCAATGGGCCTGGCGACGGCCTGTGCCCCCTCTGTGGCATGGCTGAAGATGGTGACCACATCTTCTTTTCTTGCATGACCGCCCAGTTCCTTTGGTCCTGCTTCCGCGACGTGGTTGGTGGAACTTGGTGCAACACCAACTTCCCAGACTTGCCGGCAGAGATTCAGGCCTCTGCACCCTGTCACCGCCACATTAGGTGGCTATGTGTTGGGATGCTCTCCTGGATGCTTTGGACCGTGCGCAATAGGCTTGTCATCCAACGTTCCCCCCTTCGACGTGCGACTGACGCCATCTTTAAAATGTGTGGTTTCTTGCAGCTCTGGCGGCCGCTTAGCCACATCCAGGATCGGAACACCGTCAACACTATCATCTCCGACCTTCGAGCGATGGCCTTCGGCGTGGCGCCCCCGCTCCTGCCACCTAGGGGTGGAAAGTGGTCGCGGATAATCCGAAATATCCGATTTTCGTATTCGAGAAAATGCCTATTCGTATCCGAAACATCCGCATCCAAACCAAAATGGAAATGGAAACTATCCGTATCTGAATTTATTTAACAAATAAAAAATAAAATATGGTATGAGCTTTTGACACAAATATGGATATGGAAGTGGATATATCCGTATCCGAATAAGATTATGGGAGGTAATTTTCAAAATTCTAGCCCGAACATTCCAATTATCCAACATAAAAGCCAAATAAGTGGTCAAAAATTACTCTTCGTATGACTAAACTTAGAAATTATTATACATTACAATAGGATTTATTCATAAACCTATTTATTATTGACTTATTGTATGTCACAAGTTCATTATTTCATGTCACATAGCTATTGACTAGTATACTTAAGCAATATGTCGCTATTATTCGTATCCGTTCCGAATCAAGAAGATATCCGATACGTATCCGTATTCAAATAACATCCGAGCCGGATCCGTATCCAATAACATCCGTATTCGCATTCGTATTCATTTTGAAAATATGAAAATGGAAGTGGTAAGAGCACTATCCGATCCGCATCCGATCCGTTTCCACCCCTACTTCCGCCACCTCCCTAAGAGCCAGACTAGGCGTCCTGATGTCTCCGGTGTGCCGGACCCTTTTTTTGCTTTCTTTGGGCTTGTTGAGCTGTGCCCTCAACATTAACCTTGGTACCTTATGTTGTGAGTGTGTGTGCGTGTGTGGACCTCCACGCCTTGGCATGTTGTGGCTGAACTCATGTGCTTGTTTGTGGCTTGGGCGGTTTGCTTTATATATAAAGCGGGGCGAAAGCCTTTTTTGGTAATCGTGTAGAATGTTCCTTTCTGTGATTCATTATGTCACCCTGGAGTTTATACAATTTTTATATTCAAGGCATGATATTGGATGTAATAACATATTATATTATGGGACGGAGGGAGTAGTATCTTATACATTTTTCAGTTGATGTTTAACCATTGTACTTTCTTCATGACAAAAACTAATATTTTTTCATTGCATCTCTGTTCTTACTCTATATGGCTTATTCATAAACTGTCGTGACAAAATACTGCAATACCTCTGTGTTGAATAACTATATTGAACTATGTTTCTTTTTTCTTTTTGGAAAACACAATTGGCAATACAGGATCTAGATAGGGATGAAAATGATATGAAAATTTTCTACTTTTCCAGCGAAAAAATGGAAATGTAGAGGAAAAATGAAAGTTGAAATGGAAGTTTGCAAAACGAAAGTGGAAATGGCATTTTTATGCGAAAATGAAAATGGAACGGTGTTTCCAATGGAACAAACACGAAAATGGAATTTTTTGTTTTTGTTAATGGGAAAATTTGCTTTTTGAATATGAGCACATGGCTATTTTGTAGCCCAACAAACACACAATTAGGCCCTACACATGGGAAGAATAGCCCAGATGGCCCAACTTCTACATTACTACTACTACTACTACATCAAGCATGACAACACACAAGTAGAATCCCTAAACCCTAAGCAAGCACGCCTCTCTCACTGACATATCCTATTATATAGTCAATGATATATCATAATATTTTGTAATCACCTTATTCGCTGACATATCCTATTATATAGTCAATGATATATCATAATATTTAGTAATCACCTTATTAATGGAACAACTTCGTTGGTTTCTTGTTTTTTTGTCTTTGGTCCTCTTTAGTTCGATGAACACTCCGATTTTATCGTCGTGTCCCGTTGTATTCATTCCATTTTAGTTTCCGGTAGTATTCATTTCCGTATTTGTTTCTGGGGTTTCTGTATTTGTTTCCGCTTCTGTAAAAAATATGAAAACAAATGTGGTGACAACCAGTTCCGTCCATTTCCGCTTCGTTTTCATCCCTAGATATAGTATTATTTTCTTATACCTTTTCTTGTAGTTCGCATTAATAGATGTTTTGGTACACATGTAAATCCATCATTTTCTTTGGATGACAAAGTTTAACCGAGTTGTTCCTTTATTTTTGTAGAAATGAAGTATGTATACCAAAGGGGGGGGGTAGGGTGGTGAATGGGAGTTTTAAATTTTCATCGGAAAACTTAAATCTCTTAGAACACAGCAGCGGAATAAAGGATAAACAAGCGAAGAAGAACTACAACAAAGTACCGAGGGGAAACTAAAGCATGCATCAAAGTAAATTACATCAATGGAATGCATTTAAAGTAAACATGGGTGACAAAGGTAACCGAAGATGCTCGATGGCGACAAGGTATTTGTTCGACCAGTTCGTCCTTCTGCACAAGGACTACGTCTGGTTGGAGGGGCTGTGACTTAACACAGAAGATAAATTCTCTTCACCCTATTCTCCTCGACAATCAATTCGTCAACCGGTGTCGATCACTCTTAGTAGATACTTGAAGGCGATCTCCAAACCTTTACAGACTTCTTCTTCGAGAACCACAATCACTCTTGGTGTCTGAAGATATTGACACCTAGCTGTCTAGAGAGTTTGCAGCTCTCAAGAGTAATAGGTGGAGCATACCAAACTTAGATTCCAGTGATGCTGAACCACTATCAAATTCTTCAGCTCTAGGGTTTTCCCTTGATGGATTTTAAACTCAAATCGCTCAGAGAGGGGGTTGCTCAACAATCTTCTCAGAATCAAACGGAGCAGCCACCAAACAAAGCCGACGCGGGGTGGCTATTTATAGCCGCAACCCTTCCCAGATGGGAAATGACCATTTTGGACATGAGGTCCAGCCAGTGGCCAACTGACACGTTCACAACGGTCGGCTTTTGGAGAAATGGTAACATTACTTGAGGAACAAGTAATGCTAACTCCTCGGTCCGAGGCAAATCTCTCGCAGCGAAGAAGATCACTGTCTCTGTCAGGACCCCGACTCGATGTCACATCGATCTAGCCGGTAACACCTCATATCACTTTGCGGCCTCACGCACGGTATCCCCACGGGTGTCGCCTTACCTTTGCCCGGGACCGTTTGCGCCTTTTGGCTCACGTATATGATAGTGTCGCTAGCATCCATATGATAAGGAGCCCGGGCTGACATGACTAGTCGTAAACCCAAAGTGGCACAGACTTACAGGGACAGGCATTCATGACCCAGCTTCGAACGTGTCGGTCATCAGCAAGTGGGTCCGGGCTGTAGCACTGGGCTAGCAGGACTCCGGTAAACCGGGTTGTAGCGGGCTAACAGGACTCCGGTACTCAAAGCGTGACATTTCCCCGAAGGGACAGACACAGGAACGAAGAAGGACACATGCCGACCAGCCTAAGTGTTCCAGAGCAGTAGCAAGCTACCATGGCTCAGCGGTAACACTAGGAGACATTTCCCGGTAAGAGAGGCTACTAAAGATAAACAACTAGATAGTCAGATCCCAGACATACCAAGCATTTCAATAACATACACACAATATGCTCGATATGTGCAATACAACATGGCATCACAAAATGACTCTACGACTCAAGTAGTTTATTCAATAGGCTCCGAGGAGCGAGACATTACAAACATGGGTCTCATGACCCAACAATCAGAGCATACAAGTCAAGGCACAAGCGGAAGCTATCATGTCTGAGTACAGACATCTATAAATGAAAAAGGCTGAGAAGCCTGACTATCTACCAGATCCTGCCGAGGGCACAAGATCGTAGCTGAGGTATCAAGCTAAACGTCGAAGTCCAAGCGGAACTACTAGTGAGACTGAAGTCTCTCTGCAAAAACATAAAATAGGCAAACGTGAGTACAAATGTACCCAGCAAGACTTACATCAGATCTATCTACACATGCATCATTATCAACAAGGGGGGGTGGTGGAGTTTAACTGCAGCAAGCCAGCTTTGACTCGGTGGCTAACCTGAACTACGACTGCAAGTAACTCTTTTGAGGTGGCGCACACGAGTCCACATATCCACCATATCAATACACCACTATGGATCCGCTCCCGTCTCCCTACGAGAACGCCATCCATAGCACTCACGCTTATCTTGCGTATTTTAGAGTATCCACTTTCACTTGTCTATGAACTGATATAAGGGGTCCACGTTTCCATATCCGAGGAATCCGGCTATTCGAATAGATGATGTTAACCCTGCAGGGGTGTACTTCTTCACACACGCTCTCGCCACTTATCGCCCTGTACACGTCATGTACCTCGGCAACCTTCAAGCGGAAGCCGGGCGAGGGAGTCGGCCACGACCTGACTAACCGAACAAGTCTCTAGTCCAGGTTTATCGCCTATTCAGGTTCCATCCGCAAGGAGATCCGGCTGGGGTGTCGCTTACGGCCCCAAACGATGTGTGCAGGGTTCCCAAGCCCACCAACCGGGTGCCACTTGGTACACCGGGCCACTGTGCCTAGTCTGTCCCTAGCCCACCTGTACCGGGTGCCACTTGGTAGACTACTAACACTGCCTACAAACACCAGAAACTAGTTGCAACTCCTGGACAGAGATCAAGTTGATTAATAAGTCGAGAGGGCTTGGAGCGCCCGGAGCCCAATGTGTGGTAGTAACTGATCATGGATCACAAACACAGAACTCAGTTCCTGAGGACGGCTGCAATGAGACAACCCACCATGTAGTCCTACATGGCCTCTCACCGCTACCTTTACCAAATCGTGTTCACACACTTAGCTCACACACAGTAGGACATGTTCACACGCCTCTGATTCATCCCCGATGAATCAGACCTGACTCAACTCTAAGCAATAGCAGGCATGACAAACAAGCATGAATGAGTAGGCACAACAGGGCTCAAACAACTCCTACTCATGCTAGTGGGTTTCATCTATTTACTGTGGCAATGACAGGTCATGCAAAGGATAAAGGGTTCAGCTACCGCAGCAAGTATCAAATATGTCGTTGTTGTCCTAATGCAGTAAAAGAGAGCAGGAGCGAGAGAGTGGGATTTTATTGGAATGAACAAGGGGGTTTTGCTTGCCTGGCACTTCTGAAGATAACATTGAGTCTTCATCAGTGTCAACGATCACGTCATCGGTATCACGTCTATCGAGAGGGGACAAATACCGGCAACACAGAAAGGAACACAATCAATGCAATGCACAATATGATGCATGATCATGATATGGCAAAATGAATGTGTTTTGAGCTAATTCAACTAGCAACAGATTAAATGAAGTTGGTTTGAATACAAGATTCAAATTCAAACTCCATATGTGATTATTCAAATGTCATTCACTTGATTTGTGCTAAACAGCAGCTATAAGTTGTTCTAACAGGCATGAAAATGGTACAGATGGATTCCTTGAATTTTTCTGATAATTTTTCATATATAAATTATTTAATTTGGAGTTACGGTTGAATTTCTATGATTTTTATAAGTTTTTACAATTTTCTGGAATTTCCTGAATATTTAGAATTAAAATAATTCCAGAAAATGAATTATGGCGTCAGCATGACCTCATGCTGACCTCAGCAGGTCAACGGGCGGTCCAGGTCAAACCTGACGTGTGGGGTCCACACGTCAGTGACACAGGGGCTAATCCCGCGTTGACCCGGGCTTTGACCCGCTACAGGGCCCACTGTCAGTGTCACGGGGTTAGTTTAACAGGGTCATTAGTGCTAATTAGGCATGCCACGTCGGCAGTCGCCGGAGTTCGGCCGGCGACGACCAAAACTGCGGCGGGAGCTCGCCGGAGTGGCGCTGCGAGCGGTTTTGGGCCAAGCCAAGGGCACCAGAGGGTTGCCCTTGCTTGCGCGCATCCAAAGGAGGCATGCGGGAGGCGCGGGGTGGCCGGAGCTCGCCGGAGTGGGGGCCGCGGCGGCTGCCGGAGCTCGGGTTTGGGCGGAGCGAGGTTACGGGGCGCTAGGGGGCTGGCTGAGGGGCTATGCGGACTCCTGGGGCAGCTAGGAGCACGCTAGGCTCGTCGGACTGGCCGCAACAGCACGTCAGTGCCATGCCCGACGTCCATGGCGGACGGCGGCGCTCGGGAATGTGGCCGGGGTGCTACGGCACGGGAACGAACAAAATGAAGGAGGGGAAACGGAGTGGAGCTCACAGGGGTTGCGACGGTGGCCTCGGGGAGCTCGGGGAGGCACCGGAGCCGACGAATTTGACGAATATGGCCGGCGGGTCCGAGGTAGAAGACGACGGCGATGGCGGCGATGCAGGGGCTCCCGCGGTGCGCTTCTCGGCGAGGAGGAAGAGGTGGTCGGGGCGGATCCCCTGGGTACTTCGGGTGGTAGTGAGGAGCACGGTGGCTACGGCGAACGGCGACGGCGACGACGAGCTCCGCTCGGGCGCGTGCAGGGAGAGAGCAGAGGAGGGAACGGGGTCCAGGGGAAGAGAGAGGCGGTCGAGGGGGTCGAGGCGTCTCCGTGGCGTCGCGAGGGAGTCGGGGAGGCTGCCACGGCGAAGCAGGAGGTGGCCGGCGCTCTTCGGGCGCGCGCCA
>NC_041383.1:312062483-312118733 GCF_002162155.2 Triticum dicoccoides | reverse complement strand
ATCCTAACTCATCAATCAAAGAGTGCACCAGGAAATAAGGACTAGGTAGCACGATCAATCTTAGAATGGTGATTCAATAACCAACATACTGAGAATAGGATTATTGTCCATTAACTACCAAGCAATGGGGTTGCTAGGAGTATTGAGTTCACACATCATGATTCACTTGTCGGCACTCCGGCTGCAACAACACGGAACCGAGGAATGGAAAAGGATGGCGAGAAGTATCACTATGTCAAGAATTCACAAAAGGTGGTGCAATTCTCATGAAATTCCTGTCATAAAGAAGGTAATACTTCAGGGTAGAGCAGACCAGAAGCTAGATTGGCATTTTGATCTGCGGAGCACAACTTCTTTGACCCAATCCTGGATATGGAAGAGGTACTGGAGTTTGTTTCTCCTAGTCATTCTGCGATAGAATGGCTTGACGGACCACAAGAGTAATAGGCATCGATAGACGAATGCACGCATACTCTTGACAATCAATTGATAGACGAGGGTCAGAATGCAACTAAAGAGAGACAACTCAAAAGAACACATAACTTTCTGGGTTGTGGATACATGGGTTGGTATGCCGAACAAAGTTCAACATAATTCTTCCGGATAACCCATGCAGAAAGGTTGAGCTGGCAGAGTCACAATATAGCATGGAGAACTCATAGAGGGCCTGTTGTGATCTTTTGATCCAACAAACTTCTGCCATAATGGTTCATGGTATTTGGAAGAACGATATACCACGGACCTCGAGGACTATCGCAAAGGTTACTGATATACTAAAGGAACTAGCAACACTATCAACATGATGTAAGTAGGGTGAATATCGGGTTTAAGAACCCAGGAATAGAATACCTACTACTAAGTAGCATCACGGGATGCTTTCGAGAATGATGGCCAGAATCATCACACTGGGAACACAAATCATGGCTAAATTACTAGATGATCCCCTAAGACACCTAGGGTCATAATAATATCTCCAACATATATGTCAAGGCAACGGAGTACCTCAACTCACTGATTAGTGTGGTTAATCTGGCCCATGGGTACATTGAAACGGGAAGAAAGGATTTGCAATTGCATCAGACTACTTAGAAACCTGGGATGACTCGGACAGCATAACGGCTGTAAATGCTCAGAAAGATTTGAGACATTCACAAAAATGGTGGCATAACCACTCAGAAGCACAATGTCAAGGTTTCGAGATCAACAATTAACGTACGGAAGTAGTAGAAACTGAACTCAAGCTTAAATCCAACAATCTATAAGTCTACGGATTAGTAACACGTGATCCTGATAGAAAGAAGAGATAGCCTAGTTCTTAATCCCCGTAGGAAAGATAAGATGACTCAGATCAGAAGGCATAAGGTATAGGCAGTAAAAAGAGCCTTACGTTCCATCTCACAATCAATTCCCTTATATAACTAAAGAATTTCTAGACTCAACTTCGACCAGTTTGGCTTGGTAATCCTACAGGCAGTCAAGCTCTGATACCAACGCTGTCAGGACCCCGACTCGATGTCACATCGATCTAGCCGGTAACACCTCATATCACTTTGCGGCCTCACGCACGGTATCCCCACGGGTGTCGCCTTACCTTTGCCCGGGACCGTTTGCGCCTTTTGGCTCACGTATATGATAGTGTCGCTAGCATCCATATGATAAGGAGCCCGGGCTGACATGACTAGTCGTAAACCCAAAGTGGCACAGACTTACAGGGACAGGCATTCATGACCCAGCTTCGAACGTGTCGGTCATCAGCAAGTGGGTCCGGGCTGTAGCACTGGGCTAGCAGGACTCCGGTAAACCGGGCTGTAGCGGGCTAACAGGACTCCGGTACTCAAAGCGTGACATTTCCCCGAAGGGACAGACACAGGAACGAAGAAGGACACATGCCGGCCAGCCTAGGTGTTCCAGAGCAGTAGCAAGCTACCATGGCTCAGCGGTAACACTAGGAGACATTTCCCGGTAAGAGAGGCTACTAAAGATAAACAACTAGATAGTCAGATCCCACACATACCAAGCATTTCAATAACATACACACAATATGCTCGATATGTGCAATACAACATGGCATCACAAAATGACTCTACGACTCAAGTAATTATTCAATAGGCTCCGAGGAGCGAGATATTACAAACATGGGTCTCATGACCCAACACTCAGAGCATACAAATCAAAGCACATGCGGAAGCTATCATGTCTGAGTACAGACATCTATAAATGAAAAAGGCTGAGAAGCCTGACTATCTATCAGATCCTGCCGAGGGCACAAGATCGTAGCTGAGGTATCAAGCTAAACGTCGAAGTCCAAGCGGAACTACTAGTGAGACTGAAGTCTCTCTGCAAAAACATAAAATAGGCAAACGTGAGTACAAATGTACCCAGCAAGACTTACATCAGATCTATCTACACATGCATCATTATCAACAAGGGGGGGTGGTGGAGTTTAACTGCAGCAAGCCAGCTTTGACTCGGTGGCTAACCTGAACTACGACTGCAAGTAACTCTTTTGAGGTGGCGCACACGAGTCCACATATCCACCATATCAATACACCACTATGGATCCGCTCCCGTCTCCCTACGAGAACGCCATCCATAGCACTCACGCTTATCTTGCGTATTTTAGAGTATCCACTTTCACTTGTCTATGAACTGATATAAGGGGTCCACGTTTCCATATCCGAGGAATCCGGCTATTCGAATAGATGATGTTAACCCTGCAGGGGTGTACTTCTTCACACACGCTCTTGCCACTTATCGCCCTGTACACGTCATGTACCTCGGCAACCTTCAAGCGGAAGCCGGGCGAGGGAGTCGGCCACGACCTGACTAACCGAACAAGTCTCTAGTCCAGGTTTATCGCCTATTCAGGTTCCATCCGCAAGGAGATCCGGCCGGGGTGTCGCTTACGGCCCCAAACGATGTGTGCAGGGTTCCCAAGCCCACCAACCGGGTGCCACTTGGTACACCGGGCCACTGTGCCTAGTCTGTCCCAAGCCCACCTGTACCGGGTGCCACTTGGTAGACTACTAACACTGCCTACAAACACCAGAAACTAGTTGCAACTCCTGGACAGAGATCAAGTTGATTAATAAGTCGAGAGGGCTTGGAGCGCCCGGAGCCCAATGTGTGGTAGTAACTGATCATGGATCACAAACACAGAACTCAGTTCCTGAGGACGGCTGCAATGAGACAACCCACCATGTACTCCTACATGGCCTCTCACTGCTACCTTTACCAAATCGTGTTCACACACTTAGCTCACACACAGTAGGACATGTTCACACGCCTCTGATTCATCCCCGATGAATCAGACCTGACTCAACTCTAAGCAGTAGCAGGCATGACAAACAAGCATGAATGAGTAGGCACAACAGGGCTCAAACAACTCCTACTCATGCTAGTGGGTTTCATCTATTTACTATGGCAATGACAGGTCATGCAAAGGATAAAGGGTTCAGCTACCGCAGCAAGTATCAAATATGTCGTTGTTGTCCTAATGCAGTAAAAGAGAGCAGGAGCGAGAGAGTGGGATTTTATCGGAATGAACAAGGGGGTTTTGCTTGCCTGGCACTTCTGAAGATAACATTGAGTCTTCATCAGTGTCAACGATCACGTCATCGGTATCACGTCTATCGAGAGGGGACAAATACCGGCAACACAGAAAGGAACACAATCAATGCAATGCACAATATGATGCATGATCATGACATGGCAAAATGAATGTGTTTTGAGCTAATGCAACTAGCAACAGATTAAATGAAGTTGGTTTGAATACAAGATTCAAATTCAAACTCCATATGTGATTATTCAAATGTCATTCACTTGATTTGTGCTAAACAGCAGCTATAAGTTGTTCTAACAGGCACGAAAATGGTACAGATGGATTCCTTGAATTTTTCTGATAATTTTTCATATATAAATTATCTAATTTGGAGTTACGGTTGAATTTCTATGATTTTTAGAAGTTTTTACAATTTTCTGGAATTTCTTGAATATTTAGAATTAAAATAATTCCAGAAAATGAATTATGGCGTCAGCATGACCTCATGCTGACCTCAGCAGGTCAACGGGCGGTCCAGGTCAAACCTGACGTGTGGGGTCCACACGTCAGTGACACAGGGGCTAATCCCGCGTTGACCCGGGCTTTGACCCGCTACGGGGCCCACTGTCAGTGTCACGGGGTTAGTTTAACAGGGTCATTAGTGCTAATTAGGCATGCCACGTCGGCAGTCGCCGGAGTTCGGCCGGCGACGACCAAAACTGCGGCGGGAGCTCGCCGGAGTGGCGCTGCGAGCGGTTTTGGGCCAAGCCAAGGGCACCAGAGGGTTGCCCTTGCTTGCGCGCATCCAAAGGAGGCATGCGGGAGGCGCGGGGTGGCCGGAGCTCGCCGGAGTGGGGGCCGCGGCGGCTGCCGGAGCTCGGGTTTGGGCGGAGCGAGGTTACGGGGCGCTAGGGGGCTGGCTGAGGGGCTATGCGGACTCCTGGGGCAGCTAGGAGCACGCTAGGCTCGTCGGACTGGCCGCAACAGCACGTCAGTGCCATGCCCGGCGTCCATGGCGGACGACGGCGCTCGGGAATGTGGCCGGGGTGCTACGGCACGGGAACGAACAAAATGAAGGAGGGGAAACGGAGTGGAGCTCACAGGGGTTGCGACGGTGGCCTCGGGGAGCTCGGGGAGGCACCGGAGCCGACGAATTTGACGAAGATGGCCGGCGGGTCCGAGGTAGAAGACGACGGCGATGGCGGCGATGCAGGGGCTCCCGCGGTGCACTTCTCGGCGAGGAGGAAGAGGTGGTCGGGGTGGATCCCCTGGGTACTTCGGGTGGCAGTGAGGAGCACGGTGGCTACGGCGAACGGCGACGGCGACGACGAGCTCCGCTCGGGCGCGTGCAGGGAGAGAGCAGAGGAGGGAACGGGGTCCAGGGGAAGAGAGAGGCGGTCGAGGGGGTCGAGGCGTCTCCGTGGCGTCGCGAGGGAGTCGGGGAGGCTGCCACGGCGAAGCAGGAGGTGGCCGGCGCTCTTCGGGCGCGCGCCACGCCTCGCCTCTGCCTACTGGCAGAGGAAGAAGAGGACAAGGGGGGGGGGGAAGGAGGTGGGCTGGGCCGCGCTGGGCCGGTCCTGTTGGGCTGCACGGGTAAGTGGCCAGGTAAAACTCTTCTCTCTCTTTCTATTTCTGTTTTTATTTATTGTTTTCTATTTTGTTCTGTTTTGTTTTAGTTTAGTAAAATACTAAACCATTTTAATAAATTCTGTAGTTTATTATGTGGCTTACTAAAATATATACAAAGCCACTCACAAACTTCCAGAATTATTGGAGTCATATTTAATATATATTAAATATAAATCCAAAGAAAATAGTTATTGGATTAATTCAAATGGCCAAAATAAATATCTCTGTGACTCCAAAAATATTGGTTTAAATTTTACCTCTCACCAATATTTCCATGGAATAACAGGAACATTTTCTTGGACTCATTTGATGAAATTTAAATGTTGGTTATTTTTAGAGGTCTTCTGAGGCTTTGAAAATTCCTCAATTCAATTTCATTTGAATTTAAACATGATGCTCACATGAGGTCTAGCCTAGTGCATTACCAGAAGCTAGGGATGTGACAGTCTCTTGCTGGCAAGTATTTGCTCGGAGCACAAAGAGATTTATCTCACAACTTTCATAGGATTTGGTTTTAGCATCAGGGAATCAAAGCTTTGAAATGCTATACCCCTCTTAATATCACGATGATCCTATGACTCAATGAAAGAAGAAGAACAACAAAATAAATGCTACATCTTCACTTCGTCTTCATTCTTCCTCGAATGCAGTCCTTTGCTTCAGACATGCACCGAACCAATTGCTTCAAATTCAGCAATTTTTAGGGGTCACTCTTGATAGCTTTATCTTCGGTGATAACCTTCACTGTTGTGCAGGGAGATTATCTTCGTCGTTTGCATCAAACTCATCGACACATCAGGGACATGTTACTCTCTGTGCACTAGCAAACACATAAGTCCCATACTGTTTATGTCAACAAACTGCAAAACATAAGGGGCCTGTCATTGCACCAACAATCTCCCCCCTTTTGGGCGGTTGTTGACAAAACAGATAATCATCAAAGTGAAGATAGATAAGTAAATTGTAAATCGAACAAGAGTGAACTTGCGTTACTTGACTCGATGATGAAATATACTCCCCTTCGATGTATGCAGGGTCAATTGATATACAATGAAATTCCTTGCAATTCATTTGAGTGTGTGGAGGATTTTCAATCATATGAGGTAATGATTCGCTCTGATGATAGATAATCCAATGAGAATAAAGTGCAATCATTCTTAACTTCTGTTAATAATTCCACCTGCAAAATAATAAGCTTCAAGAGAGAGTAGTGCAGCAGGCGGGGTTATTAATATTATAGCCCATAATAGAAGTTTTACATCAGAGCACAAGAAGAGGTGTAATTGTTTCAAAATATAGAGCGAGAAAACACAAACACCAAATTCAACAGAGCAAATCTATCAAAATCTCGATGTTATTGTCCCCCTTTTTTCAACTAGTGTAAAAAAGGTGATGAAAAACACAAGTGCTAGAAAATGGTGAATATGATTCACTCTGAGGCATCACCTAATGAACAACCCAAAGAAGTTTCTGATTCGGAAGTGTCTGGAACATCTTAATCTTCAGCGGCAGCGGCAACAACAGCCGATCCTTCTAGACTGACTTGGGTCTTAGAAGAGGAAGACACATTTGGATTAGCTTCGAGAGTCTTGAGAGACAAAGGATTTGCTTCAGCAGGTTTTTCCATAGGCGATGTTGCTTATGATTCGTCGAGTAATTTACGTAGCTGAATTTGAAGTAAATTCATAGTAGGTTCATGAGCTGGGAAACGTGGAGTGGAGCGATCTTGATAATCTTCACCAGTAAATGCTTGGTCAATGTACTGATAGAGTTCTTGGAGGTGAGAATTGCTGAGTTGCTTCTTGGATAAAAATTTCAGAAGCAATTTCCATAAGCGCTTCTTGTTTTTTTGTTGTAATCATATGCACAACTTTTGTTCGGTTGTGAATAGCATTAAGTTCGGCAGCCAGATGTTCTTTTTCTTGATGATCTTCGGCCATATGCTTCAATAGCAATTGTTTCATGCGCATGCTCACTTCTAGATGTGAAGCAGGTTGAGTGTTCGGCATACGATCAAGCTGAGGTAGCTTAGGTCCATTGAAGGTAGTATGATAATTAGGAGGTTGAAATCTTCCATCACTTTCACGTATCATGCACAGGTGGAATAAAGCTTTTATGGCTGACTTTGGAAAGATATTCAGTCTTCATTGCATAGTCAATCACCTTCCGAATCCAGGGCGCATACACCTTGATGTTTTTTGGACATTGAGCTGAATCCATCAGTATGCGCAAAAAAATGTCTTCGACATCGAAGATATACCCATGTGAGATGGCATGGATGGTGTTCCGAAGAACATCAAATATAGCATTATCAGTATTCATCCCAGCCAGCGGACAGAGGGTGTAAGTGAGAATGTGATATAATGTTTGATTGTCGAATGTCAGGTGCTCGGGCATAGGA
Organism: Triticum dicoccoides; assembly: GCF_002162155.2. Lineage (NCBI taxonomy): Eukaryota > Viridiplantae > Streptophyta > Magnoliopsida > Poales > Poaceae > Triticum > Triticum dicoccoides. The sequence continues at coordinate 312,111,162 of NC_041383.1, read as the reverse complement.
GGACCATTGTAGTCACGAATTTTGTCTTCATCCATTGTGCAACAGAAATCTTCATCAATGATTGCATCAATGTTATGAATCCGAATCTCAGTTTTGCCATGTTCAAACCGAGGAAAATGAGAGTGAGATACGAAGTCCACATCAAAGTATTTGATTTGCTTTCCTTCTGTCATCCATTCCATAATCCGTTTTGTGCTATCGGTCTGATCTCCGGAGATATACAATGTTGCATAAAACCAAAGGATAATCTCACTGTTCCATGGATGCTGATAGCCTAGGAGATGCGTGAGACCAAAGACTTCGATGTCTTGCAGAATTTGATTGAAATAACCAATGTTCTTCATACCAGCAAAGTCTGGGAACTCACGAGGGAAAATCTTCAGGCTGTCATAAAGGATATGTGAGTAGTATATTACATGTTCCCGAGTCCATAACCAAGGAGATTCAGATGCTCTGGGCTTGCTGTATGGACTTTCTCAAAAGAAAACTGGATGAGTATTTCTGTTGAACAGAGGCCCTTTGACTCCAACACCGATGGAAAACAAAGGCAGTCGCTCGCGAGGGTAAGGGTACTTAAGTACATCTTCAACATAAAACACTTCATCACCGTAGATGACGGAATCTGAATGATGAGCTGATGGTGACTTTGCTGCAGAAGGATCAACATTTGAGATTCTTCATGCGGTGCTGAGTGATATCCTCAAAGGAGAGGGATTTGACACTTGTTCAGGCACCGAATCTTTATCAGTCATTGGGGGCTATTTTGGAATTACTTCAAATGTAGTTGGAGGAGCAGAGGATGGAACCGAATCTTTTGGTTCGGCACGGACATGAGAAGTTTGTCATTCAGAGGAGGAATTTCACCTTCTTCAGACACTTGGTGCTGAGAGGGATTTGCTTTATGATATGAAGAAATCACATGCACTGCTTCAGTTGTCCTTGGCGATGTTGACTCGTTTGCAACTGGTTCATTAGGAGCCGAAGGACTAGCTTGTACAGGAGAATTTTCTCTCTTTGTATTGGCATCTGCAGGAGGAGGAGCAATTTTCTTCACAATCTTCTTCTTCTTCAGCTTTGAAGGATCAATGTGCCCTTTGACCAGATCATTATAGCCTGTCACTTCCGCTTGGTGACCAAGGCAAATTTTGCAAACGATTTGATCTAAATCCGAATGAAATCCCAATCTTCTGTGATGAAGAAATTTCAGCTCCTTGTTAATATGATCCTAAGATTCTTCAAGTTGCGTGATGACAAACTTGGACTTATTTTCATATGGTTGTCTAGCTCCATGAGTTGACCAATGAGGTCATTGATCTCAACTGAATCATTTCTCATATATTGGACCAGAGCAGACGCTTGAGAAATAAATTCAGAGGGAATTGGCAAAGATGCCACTTCTCCATCAAAAAAATCTTCGACAAATCCGTATAGCTGCTCCATGATGAATTGATGATCAAAAGAATGTGGTGCAGCAGAGTCATTTGCAAACTGTGTAGTAGACGGAGGAGAGGGAGCAGTCTGAGCCACATTTTGCTCGGTCGGAGGCATAGAAGCTAGAGGTTGAGTCAGTTTCAAAGCAAATTGTGCAGATTTTTCTTTCACAGGATCAGAACTGGGAACCTTCTGCTTAACATCTGGCCCTTTGATTTGCTTCACCTTATCTTTCAAAAGATTTTCTCCTGGCTTAGCTGTGCTAACGGGGGCTTCAACCACTAAATCTTGCATGTTTATTGCATCATGATGTGGTTCCGTATTTACTTTGTCAACCATTATGAAAGTGGTACTAGGAGTTTTCCTCTTCAATTGGTTCTTCTTTGGAGGTGCAACAGGGACTGCACTGACTCGAAGATCAGGTAGAACAGTGGATGTGGTGACATTCACTTGTTCGGAGAGAGTTGCAACAACTTTCTCTCGGGTGAGCGGTGGATCGTCTTGATCAGATGAATCACTTTCAGGTTTAGCTGGCTTTGCAGGCCATTTCCTCTGGGCGCTCTTTTTCTTTAGAGTAGTAGATTTTGGATCATGTTTGTTCTTCATTCTGCGTTTGTCTTTTCCTTCAGCCTTTTTCTTCTTGACGTCTGATTTGATAAGACGATGATTTTCCTCTTCCTTTGCCTGATCTTTTGCGGCCTTCTTGGCACGCTTCTCAGCATTTTTGAGGCGCTTGGCCTTTTCTTCAGGATAAGAGTCCGGAGTCTTGGTGGATGACTCATGAGTATTAGGAGGTCCTAGAGGCCTTTGCTGGGGTTCACCTGCCCATATGAGCCCAATTTCGCAATAGTCACCCCAAGTGGGATGGAAAGCAAAGTTCTTGGCGTATCGAGGATGAACCATCTTGTAGTTTAACCACTTCCTTGCCCAGTAACGCCGAATCTTTTGCACACGTCCTTTTCTCTGATTGGAATCTTATCCTAGAACCGTGTTTTACTCATCATGAGAGACAAGCTCAGCTGTATTTTTGAGTGGTTGCCTGCCACCTCTCCTCTTCTTTGGTGCATTTGCTTCTTGTTCATTTGCATTTTATTCGGCTCGTTTTCTTTTGCTAGTGGATGGGCCTACCGTTGGGCCCTTTGGCACTTTAGATGCGTCAGCTATTCCCATGAAAGCCTCTTCATCATCAGCCATACTATATATCTTAGCAGAATCTTCAACAGACTGCACTAACCTATGAAAGAGAATAGGTACGAGGGAAAATGGGGACATGGTCACAAATGCTCATAGCGAAAGATTTACTCGAACAAAAAAAGCATTTTGAGGAGGAATTAGATGCAGATTTTGAGAGATGTTTCGAAAGGATGAAACATATAGATCGAGCTAGTTGGTCTGAAGAAGAATACTAGACACCGAGCTAGACATTTCATTCAAGCGAAGCATAACACAAAGCCTAGATCTGACGGATTCGGATGCGAGGAATAACTACAAACCACATCCGCACTAGAGAAGTAAAAACCTAGATCTAAGATATGCGGTAAAATCGGTGAAAATTAACCGCGGATGAATTTGAATCAGAAGAAAAGATGTCCGAGTACGAACTACACGGACCCTAGCTCGGTGACGTGCAACAAATACAATGACGCGAGGAAGAAGATGTCCCGCGGCAGCATGGAATGACTTCGGTGACCTATTTCCAGTAGCTAAGTGGTGAAGGAGTCATCGACGTCGAGATCAAGGTAGAACACTGTGGTAAGGGTTTCAGTGGAGAGAGAGAGAGAGCAAGGAGAAAGAAGGTAAAGGAGGAAGAAGGGTACAGTATGATTTATATAGGTGAAAGAAAACTAACCGCACGCCGATGTTTTTGATAAGATGGTCTCTAGCCAGAGACGACTGTGATTCAATGAATATGATGAACTGGTAGTTGATGTGTTGCACGTGGAAACCATCAAAGATTGTGGTCCTGACTTGCGCGGGAAATCCCAAATTTTGGATAGCTTTCGCCAAAATAGATTGATGTTTAGGCCGAATCATAATCGTGGTCGAGGACACCAGATAAGTTTTGTTCCAGATAAATTTGAGCATTTGTAACATATCAGCATAGAGCGGAAGAGATAGATTAGAGGGAAAATCAGGGTCCTAGTCATTTCACTCAGCAGAGAACATAAGCAAACGAACAAATAGCTATGAGAGAAATGCATTCGGACATAAATCAAATCCATCGAATCAAAGAGAAATTCAACGAAAGAAAATTGTGGTGGCCTAATACACCGTATAAGAATTGTATGATCCCGAGTGTCGCACAATTATCGTGGCACCTGGTTAGTCTAGTTCTTTGTTAATGTCTCTCTCAGAAAGGAACTTTCACTTTGTCGAAAGTTTTAGACTCTTCGAGTGTTATGCACCCATTCGTTCAAAGATGTTAAAGTGTCGGCACGGGTGCTGAGCAAGCTTACTGCACGTTTGCGGGGTCTAGGATATTTAGTTCACACTGTAATGCACATAATCTTTTCTCGTCAAGAGGCTTAGTGAAAATGTTAGTGAGATTATCTTTGGTCTTGACGTGATTGATGACAATATCCTCTTAGGCCACATGATCGCGAATAAAGTGATGTCTGATGGCAATGTGCTTCGTGCAAGAGTGCTGCATAGGATTCTGTGCAACTTTGATGGCACTCTCATTATCACAATATAGAGGGATATGCTTGACCTTGATGCCATAATCCTTTAGTGTCTACTTCATCCACAATAACTGAGTGCAACAAGAGCCAGCAGCAATATATTCGGCCTTAGCCATAGACAATGATACACAATTCTGCTTCCTTGAAGACCAACAGACCAATGATCTAGCGAGGAAATGACATGTCCCCGAAGTAGATTTCCTATCAACCAAGTAACCAGCCCAACCTGAGTCTAAATATCCAACAAGAGGATACCATAAACCTAAGGTGGGGGTGTGAGCCAAATATCTCAGAATGGGCTTGACCGCTTGGTGATGCGATTCTTTCGGTGCAGCTTGATAGTGGGCACACATGCAAACACTCAACATAATGTCAGGTCTAGATGCACATAGGTAAAGAAGAGATCCAATCATCAAACGATAGGCTTTCTGACCATAATCCTTACCGTACACATCTGCATCTAGCTTACCATTCGTGGGCATTGGAGTTTTATAGCCCTTCATTTTGGAATCTTGCATTTTGAACTTCTTCAGGCATTCCTTCAGATATTTTTCCTGAGAAATGAAGATACCATTTGCTTGTTGACGAATTTGTAGTCCGAGAAAGAATTTGAGTTCGCCCATCATCGGCATTTGATATTTATCGGACATCATTTTCCTGAATTCCAAGCTGCAAGCATTGTTAGTACAATCGAAGATAATATCATCCACATAGATTTGACAAACAAATAAATCATTTTCAACTACACAAGTGAAAAGTGTGGGATCTGTGGATCCTGGTTTGAACCCCTTGTCAAGCAAAAACTTCTTCAGGGTGTCATACCAAGCTCGAGGAGCTTGTTTTAGTCCATATCAAGCTTTCTTCAACCTAAAAACTTTGTTAGGATACTCAGGGTGTTCAAATCCAGGAGGCTGTCTAACATACACTTCCTCATCAATTTCACCATTGAGGAAAGCACTTTTCACATCCATTTGATATAACAAGATATCATTGTAATTTGCATAAGCAAGAAGAATGCGAATTGACTCAAGGCGTGCAAAAGGAGCATATGTTTCACCAAAATCAATACCTTCTAACTGTGTGTACCCTTGAGCAACAAGTCGTGCTTTGTTTCTTACCACAATACCATTTTCATCTTGCTTGTTGTGGCAGATCCATTTTGTGCCGATGATATTGCACTTCTTGGGATTCGGTTTGTCAACCAGTTCCCATACATCATTCAATTCGAATTGCACCAACTTCTCTTGCATGGTATTCATCCAGTCTGGATCATTCATGGCTTCTTCATACTTGGTAGGTTCTGCCAATGAAACAAAGGAGAAACTTCCATAGTAGTTAGCCAAATGAGTGCGAGAACAAGTTGCGAGTCGATAACCTGGATTCTCAATTTCGTTGAGAATTAAAGAGGGATCAACTTTATTTGCCACACGAGGATGAGCATTTTCTTCATGATTTTCATTATCATCAACATCAGTATTTGATTAATCACTTCCTTCAGGATTGCCATTTTGATCGGCATTTGGATCTTGATTTCCATTTCCATTCAGAGGAGCATTTGGTTTGGTGGTGGCTTGACGAGTTCTTCTTCGAGTCATAGGAGCATCATCATAAAATGACTCTGGTGCATTTCCTTCAACGAACTTGACACTCCCAATGGCCATTTGCCTAATAGCATCCGGTAAAAGCGGTTCATCAATCACATTTGGCAGGTTCTCCTTTTGAGAGCCATTAGATTCATCAAACCGCACATTTACCGTTTCCATAACTTTCATGTGGTGAGAGTTATAGACTCGATACATATGCGAGTTTGAGCCATAACCAAGAAGAAAACCTTCATGTGCCTTAGGTGCAAACTTGGAGGAATGATTAATATCAAGAATGTAACAAGGTGCACCAAAAACACGTAGATAAGAAACATTTGGTTTCTTGCCAGTGATAAGCTCATATGAACTTTTCTTAAGGAACCTGTTAAGATAAACACGAATGCTAACATGGCAAGCAGTGTTAATAGCATCATCCCAGAAGCGAATGGGAGTTTTATACTCACTGAGCATTGTTCTTGTCATTTCAATGGGAGTTCTGTTCTTTTGATCAACAACTCCATTTTATTGGGGAGTGTATGCAGCAGAGAACTCATGAGTGATACCATGATCATCGAGAAATTCATCAATACAAGTATTTTTGAACTCGGTTCTATTGCCACTTCTGACATGCTTAATTCGCACATCATATTCATTCGGGGCCTTCTTGGCAAAGCTTTTGAAGATATCATAAGTATAGTTTTTGTCTTCAAGAAAGAATACCCAAGTGTATCGAGAGAAGTCATCAAGAATAACTAGACCATAATGGCTGCCACCAAAGCTTGCATAATTTTGAGGGCCGAATTAATCCATATGAAGAATTTCCAGTGGTCTTGTAGTGGTCATGACTATCTTGGAGGAGTGATGCTTCTTAGCCAATTTATCAGCCTCACAAGCAACACAGAGACGATCCTTGTCAAATTGCACATCAAGAATTCCACGGAGATGATTCTTGGTCACAAGGGTCTGCAAATTTCTCATACCTGGATGACCAAGCCTTCGATGCCACAACCATCCTTCAGTTGCTTTTGCAAGCAAGCAAGTTTGGACCGAGGGACCCCTGGAGAAATCCAGAATATAAGGATCACCCTTTCTAATTCCCTCAAAGACAAAGGAATTGTCAGAGGCCATGAAGACAATTCATTTGGATACAGAGAATAAGACTAGCATGCCAAGATCACATAACTTGCCAACAGACATAAGATTGTAACCAAGGGACTGAACAAGTAGCACATCATCAATAGATTTGTCCTTGGATATAGCAATTTTACCTAGACCAGTTACCTTTCCTTTGTTATTGTCGCCAAAAGTGATATACTTCAGAGGACAAGCAATAAAGTTGGGGTCGACAAATAATGACTTGTCTCCGGTCATATGACTTGTGCATCCACTATCCATTACCCATTCTGTACACCCGGAGACATAGCCCTGCAGAAGAATTAGGATTTCTTAACCACCCACATCTTTGTAGGTGGCTTTGAATAGTAGAGCGAACATGATAGTATTTCTTTTGATAAGCATAGTTCTTACTCGATGAGGTACGAGCATAACTTTTTTAAATATTTACTGTGAGGCAAAGCCCCACAACCCTTTATTAAAGATCAAAGACTGTACAAACAGAGGAAATAAAGGGTATGTACAAGAGCTAGGTTATAGAACTACATCTACCTACCTGGAGTTAAACTAAGGAATTAATCCAAGCAATCAGCTTGATCCTGATGTCTTCCTTAAGCCTATGAGCTAGAAGAGAAAGATCATGTATACAATTACATTTCCAGGCCCCAAAAGTAGCTCTCTCCCCTCTAAATGTTCTGCCATTCTTGAGGATCCAAATATTCCAAGCTGCAAAGAGCATGACTTTGAAGAAGAAAAGATGCTTGAACCTGGATCTAGCATGTTGAATATGTTGCTGGATATATGGGCCCCTAGACCAGTCAATGCAAAGATAGCTCCAAACTCTGCGACTGAAATTGCAGTTGAAAAACAAGTGCAACCTATCCTCATACACGTATTCATTGCAAATAAAACAAAGATTATCATCCAAAGGAGATCTCCAATGCCTGCGAGCATAATTGAAAGAATAAGCATTAAATTTCTTTCCAGACACATGAACATAGTGGTTGTATCCAGTATGCATATATTCATAGGAGAAATACACAAATCATCAATTGTTTTATTAGGCACCCAAATAGCCTTCTTTGGGGGACCATTCCTGTTGTTTGGACCAACATAGCGAGCAATAACCTCACCATGTTGATTGTTGAATAACTTATAGTTGCTCAGAGAATCATCACTAGGATACTCTGGGATAGGAGAGTCATATCCCGAAAGTAGTGCTAGATTGAGTGTTTTGATCTTTGTAAGAACCCACACTGTCTGACGATATTGATGTGGTTCCCAGTAAAAACCATCTTCATTTAGTTTCCTTTCAAAATCAATACCTACCTTTCTTGGATTTTTGTGAAGGATAAATTTCTTGAAAACATCACAAAGGGTTTGATGCCCCTTGAGAGATTGAACATTCCTGTCTGAAGAAGATCCTTTAACCTGGCATTCTCATCAGAAACATAACAATTTTCCTCGATCGAGGGGTTAGCATTCATAGGTGATTCAACATTTGATTCTGCATTGGTTCATTCAAGGCATTTTAAACATGGTACCTCAAACACCTCAGGTTTCTCTTTAAGTTGTTGGGTGATAAGAGCATTTTCTATCATCAAATTCTCATGAGCCTCTATCAGCACCTCGAGTTCCTGTTTCCTTTTTAGATAATCATAGGTCAATCTTTCGTGGTCTACTGAGAGACAATCATGACAAGTTGAGAGTTCATCCATTTGTGACTTGAGAGTGGAATACTCTTCGGCCAGTGAGTGATTTTGCTCCATCTCCTCAACAAACAACCCTTCAGATTTCCTGAGGGTTTTCTCAATTTTCTCAACAGAATTTTGTTGAATATTAGCAATTTTGATTAACTTAGCATGGTCATCCTCATCAGACTAATATTGATCACTGGAGTGAACCTTATGATTTTTCGAGGATACCTTTTCTTTCGAGGCCTTGTCCATGAAGCAGTAGGCAGGAGATTCATCATCGCTTGGCAGATTTCTGAAGAAGTTTGTCGACGGAGATGAGGCAAATGCTATGCCAGCCATGCCGGAGTCAGAATCCTCAACGGATTCTTCTTCTTCGTCGGAGCCTGATGATTCTTCTTCATCAGAGTCCATTTCCTTGCCGATGTATGCCTTGGCCTTGCGAGAGGTATTCTTGCTGTTGGAGGAGGACTTGGAAGGATTTCTTGATGAAGATCTTGACGAAGATTTTGACATGGATTTGTCCTTCTCCTTGAACAATTTATTCATTTTCTTCTCATCATCCGAGTCGTAGTTCTTTCTCTTGCTTTGCCTCGATGGTTGCCCAAATCATATCTCCCACTTGCATGGATTTCAGCTTCCTAGAGAGGGCAGTCCGAAATGAAGTGTCCTGCTTTTTGCACTTCAAACATGTGTATTCTCCGATAGGTTTTGAAGATTTTGAACCCCCTGAGTTGCTTGAACTTCTTTTCTGGAACAGGTTCTTCTTGTGAAAACATTGAATACGTTTTGTGATCAGTGCGAGATCTTTGCTGAGTCGTTCTGGATCATCGAAATATTCTTCGGCATTTCCTTCTGAGGAGGAATCAACCACAACTTTGAGAGCATGATTTTTTGCATTGAGTTGATCCATACAGATCTCTCTTCTCTTCTTCTTTCTCTTCATGAGTGTTCAGTCTTTCCATGACATCGGCAGAGTTGAGGCTTTTGATATCAGGACGCTCGCGAATCATCAGAACAAGTGTGGCAAATGAAGTGTCGAGAGATCGAAGCAGTTTCTTCACAACTTCATGGTCAGTGAAATCCTTGGCACCGAGTCCTTGAAGTTCATTTGCAATGTCACTGAGGCGGTCGAAGGTTTGCTGACAGCTCTCATTTCCAATACACTTGAAGTGATTGAACTTTGCCCGGAGAGTATCAATTCAAGCTTCTTTCTGAGTTGAAACTCCTTCATTGATCTTTTCGAGGACATCCCAGAGCTCCTTTGTAGTCTCACACTGGCGGGACCGAAGAAATTGTGCTCGAGAGAGATGGCCACCAATTTCATCTTTGGCTTGAGCATCTAGTTGAATGAGCTTCTTTTCTTCATCAATAGGAGCTTGAGGAATAACAACTGTGAACTAGATATGCCCCACGTTCCACATATCATCATCTATAGCTCAAAGACGGATCTTCATCTTCTCCTTCCCAAAGGGATAGTCTGTCCCATCGAATATGGGAATCTTGATATGTGAGTTGTAGTTCACTGAAGACATACTTAAACTCCAAAGTCGTTAGACTAAAATGATCAGAGTCAAGGAGTACCTTGCTCTGATACCAATTGTAGGAATGAAGTATGTCTACCAGAGGGGGGGGGGGGTGAATGTGAGTTCTAAATTTTCATCGGTAAACATAAATCTCTCAAAACCCAGCAGCGGAGTAAAGGATAAACAAGCTAAGAAGAGCTACAGCAAAGTATCGAGGGGAAACTAAAGCATGCATCAAAGTAAATTACATGAATGGAATGCATTGAAAGTAAACATGAGTGACAGACGTAACCAAAGATGCTCGATGGCGACAAGGTATTTGTTCGACCAATTCATCCTTCTGCAGAAGGACTACGTCTGGTTGGAGGGGCTGTGACTTAACACGGAAGATAAACTCAGTTCACCTTATTCTCCTCGACAATCGATTCATCAACTGATGTTGATCATCGTGGTAGATACTTGAAGTCGATCTCCAAACCTTTACAGACTTCTTCTTCAAGAACCACAATCACTCTTGGTCTCTGAAGAAATTGACACCTAACCGTCTAGAGAGTTTGCAGCTCTCAAGAGTAATAGGCGGAGCGTACTAAACTTAGATTCTGGTGATGCTGAACCACTATCTAATTCTTTGGCTCTAGGTTTTTTCTCTCGGTGAATTTTAAACTCAAATCGCTCAGACAGGGGGTTGCTCAACAATCTTCTCAGAATCAAACGGAGCATCCACCGAACAAAGCCGGCGCGGGGTGGCTATTTATAGCCGCAGCCTTCCCAGACGGGAAATGACAATTTTGGACACGAGGTCCAGCCAATGGCCAACCGACACGTTCACAATGGTCACTTTTGGAGAAACGGTAATATTACTTGAGGAACAAGCAATGCTAACTCCTTGGTCTGTGGCAAATCTCTCGCAGCGAAGATCACTGTCTCTTGCTGGCAAGTATTTCCTTGGAGCACAAAGAGATTTCTCTCACAACTTTCATAGGATTTGGGTTTATCATCAGGGAATCAAAGCTTCAAAACGCTATACCCCTCTTAATAGTATGGTGGTCCTATGACTCAATGAAAGAAGAAGAACAACTAAATAAATGCTACTTCTTCACTTCATCTTCATTCTTCCTCGAACATGGTCATTGGCTTTGGACATGCACCAAACCAATTGCTTCGACTTCAACAATTTTTAGGGGTCACTCTTGATAGCTTTATCTTCGGTGATAACCTTCACTGCTACGCAGGGAGATTATCTTCATCGTTTGCATCAAACTCCTCGATACATCAGGGACCTGTTACTCTGTTTGCACTAGCAAACACATAAGTCCCATATTGTTTATGTCAACAAACTCCAAAACATAAGGGGCCTAGCATTGCACCAACATTTTTTTACCGTATGTCTGCCTACTATTTCCATGGTTTATGCTCAAGATTTGTTCTACGTAAAGGCTCATTGTCAGCTATGCTTTTTCTCCCCCATGAGAAATTTACACCCCAAGACAACTAAAAGAGCATTGCACAACATTTTGAAGAAAGGGCCCCATGAAAAATTAGTACAACTTTGGGGAACCCAAATGCAAGACAACCAACCGTAGTTGCCGTACTTTATCATTGCCGAAGCTTTTCCTAACAAAGAGGAGACACCAACTTGGTCAGAACCAAAGAAATGCCATAGCAAACAATGTTGTGTCGCGAGTTGATGAAACGGGCCGCTGCGTGACCCGAGACCTGGTGGCTCATTAGTCGAGGATCGCCGCTACGCTCTTCGACCCATGGCCTTGCCTCCCTCGATCAGAAGACGCCATCCAGCAACCATCCATCATGTACGGAACCAGCAATCTTCTAGATGAGGTTGTTACCATCATGGTCGAGCGAGACATTAGCAGCATCCAGAACAAGCAGATGTCCTCGTGATGGCGGGATTGAAGCGTACATAGCCTCCACAAAGTAGTCGCCACCCCTATGCCAAACTTTCTTGAACACGGTACCAACCCGATCCAACACCGAGAATAGAGGATGCTACATTAGAGAAGGATCTGGAGACTATTTATTCCCCACCGCATATCCATCAAAGAGGGGACCATGGAAGGCCGAAATTCTAAGCAAACTAGCCCTACACAGCTGCTACTACACGACACGTGCATGGTCCAGTGACCCCCTCCCGGATCAAGGGATTGCAGCCTTATTGAGATGTTCTTTTTTCGGCTCGAAAACTTGGGATCTTTATTGCTTAAGAGAAATTTGGTTCCAATCTGCCACGGCGTTGCTAACAAGAAAGCCCGGGCTTTCTTATATCCAACACTCGGAGCTACTAAGATTAGTAACATACTTAGGACACATATGTGCTGGAACATTAGCACCCCTCATAACATGCTAGGAGATGATCTTCCTAAAGTAATTGTTTCTTATACCTCATCGTAGTTGGCTGTAACATACTTCCTATCAACACATCCCAATTGTACCCTGGCCTATATGGCAGTCCCCCAAAATTACTCATCCTATCATATGCACAAACTTTTGATGTACACATATTTTTTTCTCGAATACGCACAATCATGCATATCATATGAAAAATAATATGGGTAAAGAACCCATCCACCTCAAGTTGTTTCAAGTAAATTACACACCTTGTCCGCTCTACATGAATCTAGGGCCACGTAGTACTACTCCTCGCATTTTATCCGCCTCAACACTTACCAAAGAAGATATCCATATCACCCCTCAAAAGTCCTGCTTGTTTCCAGGCTCGGCCCTCATTCACAGTCCTTTGCATTGCACATCTTACCAAAGATGTAGCACTGATTCGGAGCATCCTTCAGTCATCCCCATGGACACCACACCGACTCTTCAAGCACCAACTGGACCAATGACAAGAGCACGCACACGTGCCATCAAAAGCGAGGTGAACTCACTCCTCTTCGAGCTTGATATGAATATGGATGGGACTTGGTTGCTACCTCATCTTGGAATATTGTTTATCATTAGGTACGAGGACGGCGCCCACCAGGGAGCTAAGGAGCCTTGCCAAGTCCAAGAAGAAGAATGAGAAGACTACACGGAAGACGGAGACCAGTAGCAAGAAGAAGACGCATCCAGGCGATCCCCATGTGAACGGCCTATGTTGGACCCCGTGCGCACGGCCTATCCAGAGAGTTTCTGCATACCCCGTGAGCACGGCCCCCTTTGTTGTAGCAGCTGAGAACCCCATGAGCACATGCATGTATGTGCCCATGGGGTCCACTTAGCCCGTGCGCACGGGCTCTCCAGCGAGCTGGCTACAGATTGCCTCTTTTACCCCTCCACTCGTTCCTCACCTCTAGCCACCTATATATTTCGTACCTAGGCCATTTGTTAGGGTTAGCAAAGTATATTGTATGATCTAGAGAGAGCTTTGCTCATCTACCACTCCTCTTGGAGATCAAGATCTCCTAGGAGAAGATCCCCAAGTGGATATCACGACCTCCTCTTGGAGAAGACTATCATCAAGACGTCATCTCCTTAGGATTTGAGAAGAACCTTACCTTTGTGCTATTTTCCCTTGATTGTTCATGTTATACTTGTGGATCTCATCTATGCTATTCTAATGGATGTGTGATTTGGGTTTTGTTTGAGTGATTTATCTTGTGTTCTTCTTGCTCTTTCACTTCCCCCCCTCCAAGTGTGAAAAGATCATGAACTAGGGTTTCACCCTATATCATCTTGGATCAGAGCAAGGTTGATTCACATCCTGGAGTTCCTACCCCCCACTTTGTAGCCTAATTTTGTTGCTTTTTATCCCAATTCGAAAATCCCCACAAAAATAGCCCTACCATTTTTTGAAATTTGTTAGATCTTGTGAGATTTTGTTGATTTGGTCCACAAATTTGTGGTTTGGCAAGTGGATCAGACCCTCCCCTCCATCCTCAACCTCTCCCATAGTCGAATTTCCCAAATTGTTTCTTTTACCATAGATTTGGGTGTGTTCTTGCGCTGGCGGAACACCCCGTGAGCACGGGCCCCCGACAACCCCGTGCCCATGGGCCTCACTTACCCCATGCACGTGGTATCACAAGAGAGGTTTTTCATCTCCCATTTTTCTTCAAATTTCCATCACATACACCACCATTAGCCTTCCGCACTACCACACTTTGATCACGTACATACACTTCCACTAATACCCATTTTGTTTGAGATTTTCAGTTGCGGTTTCTGTTCCTAAGGTGTTTCGCTAATTAGGGACAGTTTGACATCAACATTACCAACATCCATCATCGCCATGGACTCAACATCGACAACAACCACTTCACCTTCATACCAACCATAAGCAAAGAAGGTAACCTCGATGACATCTTTGTACATTCCTTGCCATTGCATTGATAGTTGCAAGCCATTTTGCCTTCCTTTCCTATCGAGACTAGCGAGTTGAGAATTACCGGGCCATGCTCTTTGTGCACCTTAGTGATACGCTTATGCCGCATAGCTACTTTTAGCGTGCAAACATCTTGCTATCATCATTGTGCCAGAATTCTCTCCCGTGCATACCTTACATACTTGGCTCATATATTGGCTCGAGCATCACACATTTTGGCATATAAAAGAGAAGAGGAAAAAATTAAGAGGAGAAACAAAGGGCTTGTAAGCAATAGCATTGAGATATTTTGCATACTTGGGATTAAAGACAACATGTTACTCGAATAGGTTGGTGCACAAGCATATCTAGCCCATTTGAGCACTATTTGTATCTCTAATATCCGTGCAGCATGAGCATTTTCCGTGGTTGCGCGGATCCCACTTATCTTTCGTGTGTGTGTTCCAAGTGATATGCTCGGTTTTGATCTATTTGTTTTACTTGCAATTTGTGAATCTCTTCAACATTATCATATATCTTGACTAATACTTGCTTGAATTTTATGCTACTCATCCTAACCAAGCTCCTCGATAATCCATTACTTTTGTAGGTGTGAGAAACAAACCTAGTACCAATCTACTATTATGGCATTACATTGAGTGATACTCGATATATCCTCAATCTTCGGAAAAGGTAACTTTGGTATTGCTCCCTCATTTCGTACTCACCTCTACTTGACCATGCTGGATAGGCCAAGCACATCCAACCCCCTCTTCGAGGAGCAAGATGACATGAACGGCTACATCACAAAAGGCCATCTCTTCAGCGTTCAACAAGCTCTACATCAAAAAAGTGAAGCTTTGGGCGGCCGCATCGAGCAACTCGCCACCGACTTATGCCAATCAGAAGCAAGGAACCAAGACTATCTTGATGCTAAGCTATCCACCCAAATGGAAGAATTTCGTTCCATGATGTTCAACTGTGCATCATCCACATCATCTTCATGAAGACTGCGCCACTCGAGTCGACACTCTTCAGACACCTCTTCCGACGCAATTCTTTGACGAGCTTGTTCTCATCTTCACGGAGACCATCAAGATCATCAAGATCAACAAAATCCATTCCATGGCAATGGGTTGCAATAATGCCTTTAGGAGCACAAAGGAAATTGTTGGCAGGAACAAGATGCCATGGACCAAGAGAAAGCTTAACAATGCCAATGCCAAGAAAACCAAGATGGTGACGTACTTTGGCAAGAACAACAATTCCATGAGGAACAAGCACTTGAAGCACTCCAAGAAGCCACTTGCTCCATCAATGAGCGCAACTAACGAGTGCGTGAACAAGAAGAAGCGCTCCGCCAAGAGTAACAAGATGAAGACGCTCATCTCGAGGAGCGCCAAGAAAGGAGGAACTGGGCAAGAATCCCTCACCCTCAACGACAATACAATCATGAGGAACAAGCGATTGAAGACCCACCTCCAAGACAAGAGCAACATCGCCATCACCACTATGATGAAGAACAATGCTATCGCAAGCTCAAGTTCACTGTGCCCAAATTCTCCAGAAGCACCAACCCCGATGACTATATCTCATGGGCATTGAAGGCCGACAAGATATTCCGGGCCCACAATTATGAAGTGGTAATGAAAGTCGCCATCGCCCCCCTCAAGTTTCAAGACTATGTCCTCATTTGGTGGGATCAAGTGATGAAGCAACGAAGGGATAAAGGTGACCCACCCATCATGACTGGGAAGCAAATGAAGGATATCATGAGAGCTCGTTTCGTGCCTACACAATATAGCCCTGATCTATTCAAGAAGTTGCAACTTCTCAAGTAAGGCATGAAGTCGGTTGAAGATTACTACCAAGAATGGAGATTGCCATGATACGATCCAACGTCAAGGAAGTTGAGGATCAAACTATGGCATGCTTATTGAATGTCCTAAACCACCCAATCAAGAAAAATGCAGATTTGAACCCTACTCCAACCTCCTCGAGCTAGTGCACAAAGCAACCAAGGCAAAGTGACAAGTGCGAGATGACTTCAAGTACTCCAAGTACTCTTCCATGACCTACAGCTCCTACTCCCAAGCTTCCACAACTACGGTGCCTCCAACTACAACTCGAGCTTCACCAAACATAGGTGAAACATCAAGTTCCAAGCAAGCTACGACATCTTCGAGTCGTCCTCCAACAAGAAACTACAAGCCAAGAACTTCCTCATCAACTACTCCAACGGATGCTACCGCCAAGACAAGTTCAATTCAATGTTTCGCTTGCAAGGGCCGCGATCACAATGCATACGAGGGCCCCACATGGTGCACCATGATTGACAATGATTACGACACCTATGACTCCATGCGCGAGGAAGAAATGGAAGCACTAGAGCACATGGCCATGCATCACCAAGTGAATGAAGATGAAGATGTGCAAATCTTTTGCGACAGTGATCCGAGCACCGCTCTCATTGTCTCCAAGCTCTTGACACATCAATAGCAACAAGATGAAGACCAACATTGCCATATCTTCCACACCAAAGAAGGCATCCAAGGATGTTAATTCAAGGTGATTATCGATGGAGGAAGTTGCCACAATTTGGCAAGTGAAGACTTATGCTCCAAGCTGCAATTGGTTAAGAAGAAGCACCCTCGTCCCTACATAGTCCAGTGGCTAAATGACTCCGACACCATTCAAGTGGAGCACGCTGTTTAAGTGTCCTTCAAGATCGGAGCATACGAAGACACCTCGGAGTGTGATGTGGTTCCTATGTCCGTGTGCCATCTCCTACTAGGACGCCCTTGGCAATTCGAACGCGGTGTCATCCACAATGGACAGACCAATCACTATAGCTTCAATATGAAGGGAAAGGAGTACGTGCTTCGTCCCATGTCACAAAGTCTCAAGTGATCGCCGACAAGCAAGCATCGAGCCATCATGGAGATTCTAGAGAGTGAGTGAACCACCCAAAAAGGAGTGAGCGCCACAAGCCAAAATTGAATGACCCCATGATGAGCAACAAGAAAAACTTAGTTCTTCCTATCCACCAAAAGAAATTTGAGGGATGTGAGTGAGAGCCCATTGAGGGTTATTCACTTTGTACTTGTGTGCAAAGACGAACGGGTGAGGACTAATACTTCACAACATCTTCCTTTAGTTTTGTCTCACCTATTGCAGGAATTCGTGGACGTGTCCCCGATGAGCTACCTCCGGGACTCCCTCCTTTGTGCGGAATTGAGCGTCACATCGAACTCATACCCAACTCACCTCTATCAAACAAGGCACCCCACGACAGAACAATGGAGATTCAGAGGCAAGTACAACATCTCCTCGAGAACAGGTATGTACGTGAAAGCCTAAGCCCATGTGCCATTCTAGTTATTCTTGAGCCTAGGAAATATGGTAGTTACGGTACGTGATCCGATTGCAATCCCCTTAATGCTATCACCACTCGGTATCATCACCTCATTCCATGCCTAGATGACATGGTAGATGAACTTAGTGGAGCCACCATTTTCTCAAAAACTGATCTTAAAAGTGGTTATTGTCTAATTCTCATGCAAGAGGGTGATGAATGGAAAATTGCTTTTGTCGGTGCACTAAAACATGGGTGCCCTAGTACCCTGAATTGTGCACAGGCAGTTCTAGCCTTCCCGACGGCAAGGCTTGCCGGAGGAGTACTACAAACAAGATACCAACAAACAAGACCGTGAAGAAGACCTCCCAGCAGGTCATTAAGAAGTACTAAGTTAGTACTGAAGGACAAGATTCCAGTTGCCGGCAAGCTCCGCACCGGCAAGCCAAGACCCAACAAGCTCCTTGCCGGGAAGTACCCCCTCGCCGCTTTTCGACCACTCTGCCTCATCGACCAGCTGATGGCTTGGCAAGACTAGGTGTCGAGCGGACAAGCGGCTTGGGGAGGTCATCAGGACACGTGTCTGCACGTCGCATAAAGGTCAACTTTATTGACACCCATCTAGTGGACATGTCGAGATGACAGGCTCACCCGGATCATCGACACAGATGGAGAGACGCCTTTTGCCAAATGATCATTTCCAGCTTACGGTGGAATAAATGCCCTTGTCCTAGTCTGGCATGATTAGGTTTGATAGCATTAAGGCCACTGTTCCATAAGATGTAATGACCATGTTGCCACTGTGGTGACCCCTTTTCATCTATAAATGGAGGCCAATGGCTACCTGGGCACGGGTGGATACTTTGCTCACTCTTAGACAGTAGCTCCACCGTGCATGCAGCTTTCTGGCAAGCTGTGCTTGTAACTTGGGCCTCAAGTAAATCCACCAAACAGGCAGGAGCAGGGTTTTACGCCTCCATGGTGGTCCAAACCTGGGAAAAACCTCGCATGTGAACTTTTGAATTTGCTCTCGATGCCCGTCAATCTCCCCAGCCAAACTACAAAGGGGCCACACTAGTCCCATAGATTGTTGTACCCCAACATCTTTGGCACGCCAGGCAGGGGGATCACTTGTTTCAAGTAGTTCTCGTGCAAGTTTCACCATATTCTTCATCCATGGCGCCCAAGAAGAAGAGCGTGGCGGTGGGTGCACCCTATGCCTCTAAGCTACTGGCCGAGACGTCTCAAGTGGACAGGGGTGGCGATGAGCACTTTCCATGTCGTACTGGTGAAGAGAGTAGCCACTCGGACAGGAGTCAAGATTTGCTTGTCGCTACGTCGAAAGGCGGCGCTGCGGCTCACAAGGTTGTTATGGCTATGTCCAAGGACGACACTGCGGGGTCCAAGAATAGTGGAGCGGCGGGGCGCACGCTGAGGCCATTGCAAGAGGACATGAAGCGCTTCACCACAACGACGTTGACCATGGTCAACGTCCATGGAAGGAGCATGTGCACCAATCCCATGGTGCACATGGCCTACCACCACGTCAAACTGCTGGCGAGCATCGACTGCGACAATAGGATATAGATGGAGCTCCTTTTGGCTCGCATAGAAGTCGAGCCACCTCTCATTCCTTGTACCCAGTCATGCCCACGTCACCGGAGGAGGCTTGGCATAGGTGGAACTACTGCTGAACTTTTCTCCAGCCCAAAGAAGATGGATGAGTGGCGTGCCACCTTCCAGAGGCTTGTTGGCTTTGCCAACAATGATGGGGTGCGACTAGCTGGGCCCTCTTAGTGGCAGCCAACGAGGCCAGTACGAGGGGCCGATGCATGAATCGGGGGTGGTGCACCAACGGTGCAGTCCCCTCCCCAATAAGTATGGCAGAGACAGCGGGTCGACACCTGTGATGACATGTCTATGGCGTTGTCCGATCCACCAGGCCACCGGAATCACCACCAAGATCAACACTAGGTCATCAACAAACGGCGTGTTGAGGATGCTCAAACTACCATCGAGCGGCACCAAGAAGTATGCCGCTGACCAGACGCGTGAGAAGGGCTAGTGGTGAACGAGCCTCATCGAGTTCCTTGGGTGCCTACCCTATGATGTGGGCTGCCCAGCGTTTACTCGTGAGCTACGACAAGTTCAGTGGCCTGTTCCCGAAGTTTCAAGCCTGACTTGTCAGGGAAGTATGATGGCAAGCTCAATCCGACAGAGTTTCTCGGAATCTGCACCATCGCGGTGCAAGCTGCTGGTGACAGAGACAACAACATTCTCGCCAACTAGTTTCTGTTGGCACAAGCCCAACATGAGATCTTGGCTGATGAACTTGCTGGAGGGCTCCATTTCTTCTTAGTCGGACTTGTGTCATGCGTTCGATGGGACCTACATTAGGGGCCATGAGCCACCGGGGAAGCCCATCGACCTCCACTGTATCCCATAGAAGGATGCTAAATCCCTTTGTAAATATGTCCAAAGGTTCAACGTGTGCACCATAGCATACCCGATGTGCACCTTACTGCTATGATTGCTTCGTTCCATATGAATGTTCACAATCGTAGGATGCGGGCTGAGATGAACATTGAGCAGGTGAAGACCGTCAATGACTTGTACACCTTGGCAGACAAGTGCACATGTGCTGAGGAAGGGATGAGATTTCCTTGGGAGGAGGCCGCAACCGAGGTTGATTCCAAAGACGACGACACGTTCACCCCAAAGAAGACATGCTGAAGGCCTAATCGCAAGTGCAAAGGCAAGGCAGTGATGGTAGTCGAGAGTTCCAGCAATTCAGATGCCGCCGAGAAGCCCAAGACCGACAGCCTCAACAAAGAGGTTGACGAATGTGCTGATTGTCGAGAGGCTGCGGCAGGTGAGAAGACGGAGGGCTCCGGTAAGCCATACTAGAAGATCCACCGCACCAAGTGCCATGATATCAATGATTGCCATCAAGTGGAGCAACTTGCCTAAAAGCAAAAGCAAGAGTACGAGAAGCATGACAAGGAGAAAGGCCAAGATGGTGCCGGTGGATCAAGCAACAAGAACTGCGGTGGCCATGGGGGTCGACGCGTCAAGGGCCAGCGGCAGAAGGATAAGCCTGCTCGTGGCCATGAGAAGAAGGAGGGCGAAGATGATGGTGATGAAAATGATGAAGAGTCTGATGGACAGTAGTTCAAAAGGCTGTGGGGGCCATCTGTGTTGATGGAGGTGCATCTTTGCACTCCTCTCACGCCAGCTCAAGCAATGGGCGCGTGAGGTCAATGTGGCCGAACCAACAGTAGAGGCGCAGAAGCCGCTCAAGTGGTCCGACACACCCATCATTTTCAACACCAAGGACCACCCTGACCGCACCACTGTGGTCGGGTGTTTTCTTTTGTTGGTTTATCCAACAACTCGCAACCTCAAGGTGATGAAAGTGTTGGTTGATGGTGGGTCCAGCTTAAACCTGATCTCACCCGATGTGATCAGGAGGCTGCAAATCCCTGATGGAGATCTCTAAGAGACGGGAACGTTTCAAGGGATCAATCTAGGGATGAGCCAGCTCACTAGCAAGATTACCTTGCAGGTATCTTTTGGAACCGAAATGAACTACTGGACCGAGAAGGTCGTTTTTGATGTCGTCAAGATACCATTGCCCTGGCAAAGTTTTTGGCGGTGTCACATTACGCCTATAACACTTTGAAAATGCCGGGCCCGTTGAGCGTCATCACCGCCCACTCCGACAAGAAGGAGGCATTTATCTAGGCCGACAAGCTCTATCGGGAGGCAGTGGCAGCATCTCCCGTCAAGGCACCCGCTCCTGCTGGCAAAGCTCTTAGAGGAGGAAAGAAGAAGAATTCAGGCAAGAACTCTGACAAGGACTCCATGAAGCACACCTCTTCGGAGTGTTATGCACCTGTTGAGGACGTGCCGAAGACCTCTGCCGGCAAGAGCAAGAAGACCAAGTCCTCACCACCTACTATGAAGCAAGTCTTGGCAAGGGAGGATGTCACTGGCAGTACCTTAACCATGAGTTCTACCCTTGACAGCAAATACGAAAGCACCCTCGTCGCCTTCCTGCGGAGGAATATTGATGTGTTTGCATGGCAACCATCTGATATCCCTGGCATTCCCAGGGAGGTGATTGAGCACCACCTTGCCGTCTTCCCTAATGCGAGAGCGATCAAGCAAAATGTCAGAAAGCAGGCTTTGGAGCGGCAAAAGCAGGAAGGTGATTGAGCTGGCTTTGAAGCGGCAGGCTTGGTTAGAGGAGTGCGATAACCAACTTGGTTCAGAAATCTCGTGGTCATTTGTAAGGCAAATGGGAAGTGGAGGTTTTGTATTTACTTCACTGACATAAACAAATACTGCCAAGCTATGAAGTAAATACAAAGCATAAATGGGAAGTGGAGGCTTTGTGTTTACTTCAACGCAGGAAAATGAGACAAAATAGCAAGCCGTGAAGAAGAAGAAGATGGTGCAGTGCCTAGTTTACTTTTCCAATTCCCTTCTCCAAGTGGCTAGCTCAAGGTACTCTAGTGTGCAGAAGTTGCGCTTTGGCCTCCTTATGGCCTCAAGGAAGCTGTGCTATTACTTCCAAGCACATCAGATCACTATGGTCACCAGCTTTCCACTGAAGCGCATCTTGAGAAATCCAGAAGCCACTGACAGGATAGTGGACTGGGCATTGGAGCTGTAAAGCTTTGATTTGAAGTTTGAAAGTACACCAACAATCCAAAGCAGAGCCTTCACAGAGTTCATTGCAGAATGGACACCAACTCGAGACAAAGAAACACCAGAGACCTCGCTTCCGGTAAGGAAGCGCCCCAAGATTGGATCATGTACTTTGATGGTGCCTTTTCACTCCAGGGTGCTGGTGTCGGAGTGCTTCTTGTCGCACCCACCAGAGAGCATCTTAAGTATGTTGTTCAAATGAAGATTCCCCGAGAGCAGTCGACCAACAACACTGCTGAGTATGAAGGATTGCTTGCCGGAATTCGCATTGCAATCTACCTTGGTATCAGAAAGTTGATCATCAGAGGCGACTCGGAGTTGGTGGTGAAGCAAGTGAACAAGGACTACCAGAGCCCATTGATGGAGGCATATGTGGATGAAGTGAGGAAGTTGGAAGAACACTTTGACAGTTTGCAAGTAGAGCATGTTCCTCGTGCTGAGAACAACATTGCCGACGACCTATCGAAGTTTGCCACCAAGAAATTACCTATGGAACCAGGTACCTTTGTACTCCTTTTGAATCAACCCCGAGTTACAGAATCAGCGATGCCAAACAAGAGAAGAAAGTTGAGTTCTTGCGAGTACTTCCCGGAAGAGCTTCCCACAGTCGTCGGAAAGGAGGTCGCCGGAAACAACTCGAGTTGGTGAGTAGAAGGCTCTAGCAGGACCTGAGGTCCTTGCTACCGAGACAAGCATTCCTGCAGTGGAAGAGATGCCTTTAGTCCTTGTCGTCGAGCCATAGGCTCCGGTATGGGCATAGCAGATAGTCCATTACCTCTAGACAGGTCAACTTCCCGATGAACAAGAAGAAGTTGAGAAAGTAGCCCGCTAATCAAGTATGTATCAACTTGTTGATAGCCTTCTACATAGAAAGAGGCCAAATTGGTTGAAATTGAAGTGCATCTACCGGGAAGATGGACAGAAGGGAAGGTGTGTGTGGCTCCCATCTCTGGTCCTACGCGCTTGTCGGCAAGATTTTCCATCAAGGTTTTTATTGGCCGGCATCCCTTCAAGATGCAGTGGCTGTGGTGACAAGGTGCAAGGGATGCCAGTTCCACGCCAAGAATATTCATTAGCCAGCTCAAGTTCTTCAGACAATTCCTGTCTCCTAGCCCTTCTCGGTCTGCGGGCTCGACATCCTCGGCCCCTTCCCTCTGCCATCAGGGGCTTTGAGTTCTTGTACATAGCAATCGACAAGTTCACGAAGTGGCCCGAGGTAGAGCCAGTGAGAAAGGTGACATCACAGTCATCCGCCAAGTTCTTCAATGGATTATCTTGCCTTTTGGTATGCCTAGCCGGGTGATCATCGACAACTGCACGCAGTTCACGAGTCGTGCTTTCATGCAATGTTGTCAAGACCATGATGTAGAAAAGAACTATTCATTTAGGAATAGCTCCCATCTTGTTATCCTTAATAGCAACAATTCTGTCACTGGGAAAGAACACTGCACGATCGAACCCATCACAAAGCACCTCTTCCATAGCAAGAAAAGTCAATCTAGTTGGCCTAACTAAACCAAAGATTCAAAGAAGAAATACGAGGCTATAAGTAATCATGCATATAAGAGATCAAAAGAAGACTCAAATAATATTCATGGATATAGATCTGATCATAAACTCGAAGTCCATCGGATCCCAACAAACACACCGCAAAAAGAGTTACATCAAATAGATCTCTAAGAGACCATTGTATTGAGAATCAAAAGAGAGAGAGAGGAAGCCATCTAGCTACTACCTATGGACCCGTAGGTCTATGATCAACTACTCACACATCATAGGAGAGGCACGAATGAGGATGATGAACCCCTCCGTGATGGTGTCTAGATTGGATCTCGTGGTTCTGGAACTTGCGGTGGCTGGAATTGTTTTTCATCGACTCCCCTAGGGTTTCTGGAATATTGGAGCATTTATAGAACAAAGAGGCGGCACGGAAGGTCATCGAGGGGGGCACAACCCCCCTGGGCGCGCCCTGGTGGGTTGTGCCCACCTCGGGCCTCCCCTCTGGTACTTCTTTGGCCCAAGTTGAGTCTTCTGGTCCAGAAAAATTCTTCGAAAAGTTTTGCTGCGTTTGGACTCTATTTGGTACTGAAATTCTATGAAGTAAAAAACAAGAAAAAAGCAGCAACTAGTACTAAGTCAAAACCGGTAGATCTCAGGTAGTAGGCCCCGAACTGTGCGTCTAAGGATCGGAGGTAACATGAGGCAGGGGACACGATGTTTACCCAGGTTCGTCCCTCTTAATGGAGGTAATACCCTACTTCCTGGTTGATTGACTTTGACGAGTATACGACTTACAAGAGATCGTAATGGCTAAACCCTAGATGTCTAGCCTGTATGATTATGATCGCCCCTATGGACTAAACCCTCCACATTATATAAGCACCAGAGGGGACTAGGGTTACACAAAGTCGGTTTATAGAGGAAGGAAACTACACATCCGGATGCCAAGCTTGCCGTCCACACAAAGGAGAGTCCCATCCGGACACGGGAGAAGACTTTTCTCGTATCTTCACGGCCCATCAGTCCGGCCCATGTCACATAGGCTGGCCCCCCGAGGACCCCACAGTCCAGAACTCCCTTAGTATCCCCTGAACTGGGCTTCAATGACGATGTATTCAATGCGCAGATTGTCTTCGGCATTGCAATGCAGGTTCCTTCTCCAAATACTCTTATGCAGTCCTTCACACAAAATAGCTATATCTGGCTCTGTTAAATAATTACAGCCTTAAGCTGTAAGGGCAAAAATATTCGAAACGAAGCAGTCTATAAGCAATTTTTCTGGCGAGGCGTTATGTCCTGGCCTTGTCATTATGCCGAACCGTTTTACAACCTCGCTTCATGTTTTGAGGCACGGTTATATGCACGTCTTGTCAAAGCAGGGATCGTGTCCCCTTATCACGGGATTCTCATCAATAGGGGTTTGGGTAATCCAACCGTGCCGTTCACACGCCCCCTTGCGAATAGGAGAGATTTAAGGCTTATGAGGGGGCACTTCATATCCACTGCCTATAGAAGAGGATAATGATCTGTCTTTTCCCCCCACGCCTTCTTCCTCCTCAACCCATATGCCATTCGAGCTCCAGCGCCCAAGTCCCAATCTTTTCCACTGCCACCTAACATCCCATCCATGTCCGAATCTGGAGCACAGGGCAAGTGGATGGCTTCATCTGTTACAGAGGAGAACATCAAGGAGCTCCGGGAGGCTGGGTACCTGACCGCGGACATAATCCACCGGCTCCATGCCAAAAAGCAGATCATTCCCACTCCGAAGCCTAATGAGAGGGTAGTGTTCATCCCCCATTTCCTTCACCGTCTAGGGTTTCCCCTTCATCCTTTCGTCTGCGGTCTCATGTTTTACTATGGGTTAGATTTTCATGATCTAGCCACAAATTCCTTCCTCAAAATCTCGGCGTTTATCGTCGTGTGCAAGGCATTCCTCCGCGTCCCTCCCCACTTGGCCTATGGCTCAAGGTCTTCAATGTAAAGCCAAAGGTGGTCGAAGGCCAACATGAGGAGTGCGGCAGTGCCATGGTGAGCAAACTCCCCAACGTCACCTGGCCAAAGGGGACCTTTGTGGAGACCGTCAAGGGATGGCAGCAGGGGTGGTTCTATATCACGGAACCCCGAGATTCCACATGGGCCGCCGCTCTTGAGTTTAAGTCTGGGCCTCCAATGTGGCTTACATCCTGGCTCAATAAGGGCCTGGATTGGGAGTCTCCTGCAAGAACACCTGCCTTGCTAGCGTGATCCAGGTGATGCTTTTTCGCCGGATTCTCCCTTGTCAACGTCAGACCCAACATATGTGGGAATTCAACCCGGCCGATCCTCGGACCCTGCAGCGGTTCTTTGACACGACGCGCGAAGATATAGGGAAGCTGCTCTTCAAGGCTCAAAAGTTGTGGCCGGAAACGACCGAGGACCGCAGCCTCGACTACGTTCGTCCGGCTACTCCCGTAAGTTTTATGACGACTTCAATTTTGCAAATCCAAGGAGTATATTGAACTTTCCATTACTCCCAAAGGCTGGACAAAGAAGGAAGAGCAAATCCAATGTCCAGCTCCGCTGCCTGAAGACCCAACCATCCCTTTGTTGACGAAGATGCTGGTTCTGATGCCGTATCAGGCGCCGGAGAAGAAGGCCAAGAAGAAAGGCAAGGAGGCCAGAGGTTGCCTCCGCCGTAGGGGCGCTTCAGACATTATGTCCGGAGATACCGAGACCTCCTCCTCTCATGACGAAGATGTTGAGGAGGAAGATAGCAATTCTCTCCACAAGGGGAGAAAGAAGAAAAGGGCAGCTTCCGCGGATCAAGAGGCGGAGGCGACCAAGAAGGGGAAACCCTCCCTTTCGGATGATTCTGAAGTGGATGCCGATGACATCCCTGAATGGCACCCCAGGCCGAAGCCCTTGGCCGGATTGTTGTATCCGAAGACACCATACACACATCCAAATTTATGCCTTGTTATTTTACCTTACTAAATTGCGCATTGCAGCCCGGCTCATGATCTCCCCCAACGATCGTCATCCTCTGGGAACTCGCTTGGGCCAAACGCGATGGAGAGCGATTCGCCTCCGCAGGTCTCTCCACCCACCACTACAGACAACACCAAAGTATTGTCCCGAAGAACCTCTCCAGGTCACAGGAAGGTGCGGGAGGCCATGAAGGTGGCGACGGAGGGTAATACCTCTGTTGCCGAAGAGAGGGGGAAATCGACCCCCATAGAGACCGGCGACAGGGGCCATGCTCAATTCGGTCCCCAACCCAATATTATTCCGGAGACCCATATGGCTCCGGAATCAGGCCAGCAGCCTCCTTCGATAGAATGGGGCACGCCATCTCCACCGGCGTCCTCTATCAATCCGAAGGCACCGGACACTCTGGTGGAAGCGCTTCAGAGTGCTTCCATTGTGGAGGAACACCATTCCCTTATGGGTACGATGGTTGAAAAGGTTCGGTCCGCTGAGAGAGGATTGAAAAAGATTATACCAGCCTTTTAACAGGCTTTGAGGTATGTGACATAATATATTTTTTGGCTAATTGCAAAAGGAATGCCTATGTATAGATAGTAGCCCCTGAGACACTGTTCGGCGTTCGCGAAGAAAGGCCGAATAGAAGATCGAATAATACTTTGTAGGAGCTAACATATATGTCTATTTTGATGAACATGCTACAAAGTTAGCAACAACCTTGCATGCTATCGAAGTGTCAAAACTAAAGGGGAGGTTGGAGGAAAAACAAGGTATGCGATACCGAAGCATATCTAAAATGATACGAGTTCCAATTTGTTATCTAAATGAGCTTTATGATTACGCTCATAGGTGACACGTCTGAGTCAAAGCCCTCAAGAGTGCTCTGGCCGAGGCCAAGAAGGAGGCGGACGAGGAGCGAGCCGCCTGCCGGAAACATGAAGCAAGGTTGGATGAATTCCAATAAGAACTCACGGATGCTATAAGCAAATGTGAGTCCTTGGAGCGCAAGGCGCTCGATCGAGTCTCCGAACTTGCTACGACGCTCCAAAGTGCGAAGGAGGCCCGGGTTGAAGCCCAAGGCGCCTGTCAGGAGATCCGAGAAGCCAAGCAGATCGCTGAGGGTAAGGCCTTTAATATGCAGAGCAAATTCGTAAGGAGAAAGTACACCTTACTGACACGCATTTGGAGTTCTCCAAGAGCGTTCGTGGATCTGCCTCGAAGTATTGCAGATGCTGCAGATTTCTTCTGAGCCGAAGAGGGGAACTCAACAGAGAAGCTGTTCTAATCACAGTACCTTGCACTAGAGCATCCTGTGCCCCTTAGTGATCAGCTGAAACAGCTGACCGAGCTACATAGGGTGGCCGAACGGGCCATGAAGGATGTCATATTCTGTCTTTGGCCAGCCGAACCCATACCTAGTAGCTACTTTGGGCTTGTGAAGCGGCTAGTCGATGCCTGCCCACGGCTTGATGCTATACAACGGTCAGTCTGTATTGAAGGTGCCTGGATGGCCTTCACCGATGTCAAGGTGTAGTGGGCGAAGATGAATGCCACCAGTCTTGCAACCGAGGGACTGCCCGCAGGTAAGGAGCGTCGTACGCCGAAGCAATACTTCAACAACTTCCTTGAAGGATCTTGCATTATAGAGGGCCTGAAGGACATCATTTTTGAATGAATGTATCTGTGCTACCCAAACTTTGTATAATGAAAACAAGGCATCTATATAACTTTAATCTTGTTTCATCTGAAATTATTTATCCTTCCTTGCGACCGTTTATTGAATCTGAGAGTTGGCCAGTCGTCGGCTTCAGCCCCTCACGTAGATACTACGGGGGTATTCGGAACAGCACAAACACACACTTAACCTAACGACTTGGTCCTTGAAGGAGGTGCTAGTGTGGCGAACCAGGCAATCAGACTATGTGGCTTTATCACTCTCACTTAGCCATAGGAGTTTGACAATACGATTGTAGGCACATCCCCTGGTATTGTTCGGTGATCCGAACTTGGTTGCTGTAGACACCTGACCAGGTAAAAACCAGTCCTTCGTGTGACAAGGAAAAAATCGCGAGAGATTTATACTGAGTCACCGAATAGCTGACCAGCTCTCGCCGCATCATGATAGCCAGTTTTTGGCTTTCTCTACTAAGGTGTTTATCCGGCTAATCAGAAACACAATCAGAGTAGTTATCCCTTTACTTCCTTAGACGAACAATCAGAACGTAAGGTAGTAACCATAGGAGCCAGGCAACCCAACTATTGACCCAAGACATGATTCCGAGCCGATGCATATAATGCTAGATTCGGGACGCCAAATTGTACTTGTAAAAAGTGTTCGGACTTATGTTATACTTAAGAAATGTATGTGGCTGAATGGAGCACCTGGCGATTTAGGTCGTGCCGAGGTGTACATGACAAGCAGATGAAAGAGAAGAGGGAATCCAGATTAGGAAATAAGCCAGTACCGAATAGTTTGGGGGGAAACATTGTTTCCATTATAGTCTGATTGGTACAACGAAACGTATTTGTATAGATAATGCTAGGAGCAGCGAGATTATTTTACATGTCGAGCGAAAGGGAAAGCTATGTGCAGGTAAAAAAGGGAAGAGGTGATCTTGAAAGATCCTTTAGGTACTCCGCCGTACATCTGCGCTGTTTTTCGCCTTGGTGTGTAATCCATTGAGAGGATTAATGAATAGGTTTTCATAAGGGGCCGGAAAAAAAGGGCCCTTGGTATCATAAAAAGGTGATGTAGGTTGTAGGGAACCTGAAAAAAATGAAATTAAGAAAAGGGTAGATATGGGGGTCCAGGTACGATCGAGCCGAATTGTGGACTTTTATCCTTGATATGCCTCCATCGCCGCCCATGATATCTTTAGTGTGTAGTTATGTGGACGTGGTACATACACCGCTGTTTGGTTGGGGCTAAGATAGAGGCTGGATTGCTAATCGAGCTCTTGCCGAGCTGGATTGTCATTCTGCGGGGTAGTCCGGACTCGTTTGACAGGGTCTGAGGGCTTGAATGCCGATGTGGAGTTCAGCCTGATAAGGCTGACCTGCACTTCCGCTGCGAGGTCCGTGGTGTGTTCCTCAGTATGGAGGGAGCAATCCATGTTTCCATGGACTGTTATAACACCGCGTGGTCCTGGCATTTTGAGTTTTAGATAAGCATAGTGCAGGACCGCATTGAAGCGGGCAAACGCAGTTCATCTGAGCAGTGCATGATAGCCACTGCGGAAAGGGACGATGTTGAATATCAAGTCTTCGCTTCGGAAGTTGTCTGGCGAACCGAAGACGACTTCCAATGTGATTGAGCCCGTGCAGCGGGCCTCTACACTAGGTATTACTCCTTTAAAGGTAGTTTTTGTGGGCTTGATTCTTGACGAGTCAATACCCATTTTCCGGACTGTGTCTTGATAGAGCAGGTTAAGACTGCTGCCGCCATCCATGAGGACACTCGTGAGGTGGAATCCGTTAATAATTGGGTCGAGGACCAACGCGTCTGAACCTCCATGACGGATACTGGTCAGATGGTCTCTACGATTAAAGGTGATCGGGCATGCTGACCATGGGTTGAATTTTGGGGTGACTGGCTCGATCGCATAGACGTCCCTTAATGCGTTGTTGCACTCCCTCTTGGGGATTTGAGTAACGTATATCATGTTCACCGTCTTGACCTTAGGGGGAAATTTCTTCTGTCCCCCTGTGTTCGGTGGGCGAGCCTCCTCGCCGTCATCCTCGATGGGCGACCCTTTCCCCGTGTGCTCGGTGTTTAACTTACCAGCCTGTTTAAAGACCCAATAGCTTCTGTTGGTATGGTTGGCGGGCTTGTCCGGCGTGCCGTGAATTTGGCAAGGTCGATCGAGTATTCGGTCCAGGCTGGATGAACCGTCTTTGTTTCTTTTGAATGGCCTCTTTCGCAGACCGGGTTTGGAGCCACTGAATCCAGCATTGACCGCCGTGTCTTCGGCATTGTCAGTGTTGCTCCGACGCTTGTTTTTGTTGCGTCGGGGCCTGCCGTTTCTGCTCCTTGCTTCAGAAGTGCCAGGATCGCTGGTACTGTTGCTGCTACGGGCAAGCCAGCTATCTTCGCCTGCGCAAAAGCGGGTTATGAGTGATGTGAGGGCTGCCATGGACTTCGGCTTTTCTTGGCCGAGGTGTCGGGCAAGCCATTCGTCGCGGATGCTGTGTTTAAAGACTGCTAGATCCTTGACGTCCGAACAATCAACAATTTGGTTCTTTTTAATTAGGAACTGGGTCCAGAATTTTCTAGCTGACTCTCCGGGCTGCTGGACTATGTGACTTAGGTCATCGGCATCCAGAGGCCGGATATAAGTGCCCTGGAAGTTGTCTCTAAAGGAATCCTCCAGGTCTTCCCAGCTTCCAATAGAGTTTTCTGGGAGGCTGTTTAACCAGTGCCGAGCTGGTCCCTTAAGTTTGAGGGGGAGGTATTTGATGGCATGTAAATCGTCACCGCGAGCCATGTGAATGCGGAGAAGAAAATCTTCAATCCATACTGCGGGATCTATTGTGCCATCGTATGATTTGATGTTCACAGGTTTAAACCCTTCTGGGAACTGGTGCTCCATTACCTCATCAATGAAGCATAGGGGGTGTGCGGCGCCTCTATATCGGGCAACATCATGACGCAGTTTAGACGGAGTCCGTATGCAGATTTTAGCCCATGTAAAGTTGTGCTTGTCACGCCAGGCTTGATGGCCGTCTTCTCGCGCTGGGGCACGCCCCCTTGATCCATCGATTGATCTGGTCTGGACGGCTCTATTAGCCAGGTCCTATCATAGGTCATAAGTGTATCCTGCAGTTGTTGTCTCTCTTCCTTTATGGCGGGGTGGTCCCGGCTAGTGTTCGACTTGAGTTGCTTCTCTGTCCCGACCACGTGGTGGTCGGTCAGGTCTGTCGGCAGCGTTACACATTGGCGGTATAGGCTCTGGGGCCTTGCCGTCGAATTGAGGTAGCAGCTTGCGCTTCGGGGAACTCTCAGTTGGGCGTTCGAGGCCGTATTCCTCGGCTGCCAAGACATTAGTCCATCTGTCATTGAGCAGATCCTAATCAACTTGAAGCCATTGCTGCTTCTTTTTGAGGCTTCTTGCAGTGGCTATTAGCCAGCGCTTAAAGCGCTCTTGTTCGAGGGGTTCCTTTGGCACGATGAATTCTTCTTCGCTGAGGCTCTCGTCCTCTTCGGAGATCGGTAGGTAGTTACTATCCTCTGATCCCTCATTCCTGATGGGATCGTCGGGGTTGACTTGCCCATCCTCCCAATCATCATGCTCGGATGTTGGTTCGATAGGGGCCTCTTGGCCTTCGGCGTTATCCGGAGTATTGTTGTCTCCGGTGCCAGTATTGCTGTCTTTTTCGCGACGCGATTTAGAGCAGCACCGCTGACGTCGATGCTTTGGTGGTGCCACGGGAGGCTTGTCCTCGAATGGATCCTTCCCACCTTCGCTGTCGTCCTCTTTGGGTGTGTCCACCATGTATACGTCATATGTGGAACTAGCCGTCCAGCATCCGGTAAATGGCAGGTTCTGGCTTTGTTCTTCTCCGGCATCGTCATCCATGTCATCGATGTCTTCGGACGCGTAATCGAGCATGTCGGTTAAGTCCTCGATAGTGGCTATGAAGTGGGTGGCGGGTGGGATGTAAAATTCCTCGCTCTTAGCCCCTAGTGTGGGCTGGGCATAGTTCAGCAACGATCCTTCTGTAATGGCGAGAGATCGCATTAAGTCCAGGGCCTCGTTTATGGGTGAGGTTTGGACAGGGGAGCGAGAATCCGTGGAGCAGGGCGGGATGGGAGTTCCTTGGCCGAGCTAGTGTAACACAGACCTCGAGAGTTCAAAGCTGGTGTTCGAGGGTGAGTCCAGCTTCGTGTTGATGAAGGGAGCCTGATGTGACTCCGGTCCTACCGGTGAGACGATCCCCTCTGTATCTCCGGTGTTGAGCTCTATGGCTGCGAAGAGTCCAGCAGGCTCTAAATTCCCGTCTTCGGACTCGGTGATGTGTTCTGGATCTAAGACCGGAGCTGCAGTTGAGGCTGCCAACCCTTGGAAGATCAAGTCTCCTTGGATATTCGGCGACATAGTTTAGGTTTCCAAAACTGATCTGATGACCAGGGGCGTAGCTGCCGATCTGCTCCAGATCGCTAATCGAATTGGCACGCAATGCGAAGCCACCAAATATGAAGATTTGGCTGGGGAGAAAAGTCTCCCTTAGGGCGGTATTGTTGTTGATGATTGATGGAGCCATCGAGCCTTCTGGTGACGACACAGTGTAACTCTCAATGAAAGCACCACCAATGTCGGTGTCAAAACCGGCAGATCTCGGGTAGGGGGTCCTGAACTGTGCTACTAAGGATCGGATGTAATAGGAGGTAGGGGACACGATGTTTACCCAGGTTCTGGCCCTCTTAATGGAGGTAATACCCTACTTCCTTCTTGATTGACTTTGATTTGTATAGGGGTTACAAGAGTTGATCTACCTCGAGATCGTAATGGCTAAACCCTAGTGTATGATTATGATCGCCCCTATGGACTAAACCCTCCGGTTTATATAAGCACTCGAGGGGACTAGGGTTACACAAAGTCGGTTTATAGAGGAAGGAAACTACACATCTGTACGCTAAGCTTGCCGTCCATGCAAAGGAGAGTCCCATCCAGACACGGGAGAAGATCTTCTATCTCGTATCTTCACGGCCCATCAGTCCGGTCCATGTCACATAGGCCGTCCCCCCGAGGACCCCATAGTCCAGGACTCCTTCAACTATGTCAATAGCTTAGTCCCAAAAAATGATATAAAGTTGCTATAAAATGATTGTAAAACATCCAAGAATGATAATATAACATCATAGAACAAGCAAAAATTATAGATACATTGGAGACTCAGCAGCCCCAAGCTTAATTCCTACTCGTCCTCGAGTAGGTAAATGGTAAAAACATATTTTTTTTGATGTGGAATTCTGCCTAACATGTTCATCATATATTCTTTTCTTTTGTAGCATGGACATTTGGAATTTTATATGGTTCAAAGCAATATCTAGTTTGACATGAAGATTTCAATACTCAAGCATATCAACAAGCAACCATGTCTTTCAGAATATCAACACTAAAGAAAGTTCTCCCTAGCCCATCATGATCAATCATTGATCCATTCATGAAACACACTCGCATATTAGCTACATCCAATGTTCAAGTATGATCATAGTGCCCCTTAGTTGGTGGTTTATAAGAGAAGATGGAGAATCAAATAAAAATAAAAATTGCATAAAGTAAATAGACATGCCATTTGCAGAGGGAAGTAGGGACTTGTACAGGTGCCAAAGCTTAAAGCTTCAATTGAGAGATAATTTTTTTGAGAGGCATACTTTTCCCATCAACAAAAAAGACCGAGTAACTCCCAACAGTTTCCATGCTAGATACATCATAGGTGGTTCCCAAATAGAAAATAAAGTTTATTCATTTTTCCACCATTCTTTCAAAATCCATGGCTAGCCGTATCCACGGGTGCCTTCCATACCAACAGTTTCCAAGGAATTTATTAGTTGACAACATAAAGTAAATTTCTTTTTCATTTTGGGACTGGGCATCCATATTACCACCGTACTCTTGTGCAATGACAAGTGAATAAACACTCATCTTGAGAATAACACATCTAGCATGAAAAATATTGTCCACCCCGTGCCGCTTCATGAGCTGTACAGGCACATAAAAAAGAAATTTATTTTGAAAATTAGAGATGGCACATACAAATTTGCTTAGAATGGCATGGAAATACTGCATATAGGTAGGTATGGTGAACTCATGTGGCAAAACTGGTTTAAAGATGTTGGATGGACAAGTAGTATTTCTACTTAGTAGAAGTGGAGGCTAGCAAAAGATTGAGAAGCAACCAACCAAGAAATGAAAAATCACATAAGCGAGCATTAAGAATAACTAACACCGAATAATGCACCACAAGTAGGATGTAATTTCATTGCACAACTATTGACTTTCGTGTTTGCATAGGGAATCACAAACCTTAACACCAATATTCTTACTAAAGCATAATTACTCACCAACATGACTCACATATCACTATCATCATATCTCAAAACCATTACAAAGAATCAAGTTTAATTTGTCCAATGATCTTCATGAAAGTTTTTATTATATCCCTCTTGAATATCTATCACTTTGGGACTAGTTTCATATATTGCAATTGCTTTTGACAAGCTCAAACAAATCTAAGTGAAGAACATGAGCATAATTTTTTTCCATCTCTCAAAATAATATAAGTGAAGCATGAGAGAATTTATTCAAAATTACTAACTCTCAAATAAATCTAAGTGAAGCATGAGAGAATTTCTTCAAAAATTACTAAGGCACACCGTGCTAGAAAATATATAAGTGAAGCACTAGAGCAATTCCATAGCTCAAAAAATTTAAGTGAAGCATGCAGAGCAATTCTAATAAATCATAGCATAATTTTGGCTCTCTCAAACAGGTATGTCCAGCAAGTATAGATGACACAAACTAAAAATAAAAATAAGCAAAGACTCACATGATACAAGACGCTCCAAGCAAAACTCATGATATGTGATGAATAAAAATATAGCTCCAACTAAAATACGGATGGTCGTTAGAAGAAAGAGGGGATGCAACTCGGGGCATCCCCAAGCTTAGTTGCTTGTTTATCCTTGAGTATTATCTTGGGGTGCCATGGGTAATGCCCAAGCTTAGGCTCTTCTTACTCCTTATTCCTTCATCCATCGTGATCTCACCCAAAACTTGAAAACTTCAATCACAAAAAACTTAACAAAACCTTCATGAGATCTGTTAGTATAACAAAGAAAATCACCACTCTAAGTACTGTTGCAAACCCATTCCTATTTTATTTTTGCATTATATCTACTGTATTCCAACTTTACCATGGCTTATACCCTCCAATACAAACCATAGATTCATCATAATAAGCCCACAACGCAAAGAAAATAGAATCTATCAAAAATAGAAAAGTCTGTAGTAATATGGAAACTTCGTATACTTCTATAACTCCAAACATTCTGAAACATTAGGACAACATGGGAAATTTGTATACCAATCTTGTGTAAAAATTCAGAATTTTATCGTGCTTTTGTGCTTTTACAAAATTATTTTACTCGACGCAAAAGTTTCTGTTTTCAACAAGATCAAATCAACTATAACCCAACATGATCCCAAAGGCTTTACTTGGCACATAAACAAATTAAAACACATAAAACACAATCATAATAGTAGTATAATTGTGCAAACACTCAATAAAATAAATAAAAAGGTAAAAATATAAAATAATTCATTGGGTTGCCTCCCAACAAGCGCTATCGTTTTATGCCCCTAGCTAGGCATACTGCATAGATTCAAGTATTGTCATCTTTAGTTTTAGATCCATAGGATGCCCCCATGAATGATTCATATGGTGGCTTAATTCTTGTTCTAGGGAAGTGTCCCGTACCCTTTCTTAGTGGGAATTGAAATTTAATATTGCCTTCTTTCATATCAATCACGACACCTATGGTGCGTACAAACGGTCTACCAAGTATAATTGGACAAGATGGATTGAAATCAATATGAAGAACAATAAAATATATGGGCACATAGTTCCTATTTGCAAGAATAAGAACTTGATTAATTCTTCCCAAAGGATTTTTAGTAGCAGAATCGCCAAGTGCAAATTAAGAGAACATTCTTCAATATTGGTAAGATCAAGCACATCGCATAAAGATTCTGGAATTGTGGAAACACTAGCACCCAAATCACATATAGAAAAACACTCATAATTTTTAATCTTGACTTTGATAGTAGGTTCCATTCATCATTTATTTTCCTAGGAATTGAAATCTCTAACTCCAATTTTTCTTCCAAAGCTTTCATCATGGCATCTACGATATGTTTAGTAAAAGCTTTATTTTATTCATAAGAATGAGGTGAATTTATCATGGATTGCAACAAAGAAATACAATCAATCAAAGAGCAATTATCATAATTAAAGTCTTTGTAATCCAAAAGAGTGGGCACATCACTAGTTAAAGTTTTGACCTGTCCTAATCCACTTTTATCAATATTTTCATCAGGATTTTCACCCTCCAAATTATCAGGACACCTTCTAACTAAAGTTGGCTCTTCTCTAGTCCCT
This sequence comes from Triticum dicoccoides, assembly GCF_002162155.2. Lineage (NCBI taxonomy): Eukaryota > Viridiplantae > Streptophyta > Magnoliopsida > Poales > Poaceae > Triticum > Triticum dicoccoides. Next base: position 312,074,123 of record NC_041383.1, on the reverse strand, counting down.
TTATCATCAAATTTGATTTTACTAAACAAGGAATCAATAGAAGAAGCACCAATCACTTTAGCCCTTGTTCATTTTTATGAAAGCAATCACTAGAAAATGCTCTTTGCAAAAATTCTCTTTGAGCTCTAAGTATACCAGTTCTTTTCTTACTTTCATCCATAGAAACATCTAAAGATTTAATTGATGCATAAACCTTGGGTACAAAAATTTTCAAATTGAGATTTTCTACATCATGAGAAATCCTATCAATGCTTCTAGACATATCATCAATCTTATTCATCTTTTCTTCTACGGAAGTATTGAAAACTTTTTGAGTGTTTATAATTTTTTTAATATTATTCTCAAGATCAGAGGTGTTCCTATCATTATTGTAAGAAGAATTACCATAGGAATTACCATAATTATTAGAGGAATTTCTAGGAAAAGGCCTAGGATTAGAATTACCTCTATAAGCATTGTTATTAAAATTGTTTTGCGAGACAAAATTCACATCTACGGGATTAATATTTTGCTCAACCAAAGTAGACAAAGGAACATCATTAATATCATTAGGAGCACTTTTATTAGCAACCAATTTCATAAGAGCATCAACTTTTCCACTCAGAGTACTAACTTTCTTCAACCGAATTGACTTTTTTACTTGTAGGCGCTCTTTCGGTATGCCATTGTGAATAATTTGCTATAATATTATCAAGAAATTTAGTAGATTCACCAAAAGAAATTTCCATAAAAGTACCACCCACAGCGGAACCTAAAAGATTTCTAGAAACAAAATTCAACCCCGCATAAATTTTTTGTCTGATCATCCAAAGATTTAAACCATGAGTAGGACAATTTCTTAGCCTCAACTTCATTCTTTCCCAAGATTGTGCAACATGTTCATGCTCAAGTTGCTTAAAAATTCATGATCTGAGTTCTAAGGAAAATAATTTTTGCAGGCGGAAAATACTTAGTAATAAAAGCATCTTTGCACGTATCTCAAGAATTGATACTATTGTGATTCAAAGAATAAAATCAAATTTTTGCATGTTCCCTCAAAGAGAAAGGAAATTATTTTAACTTCACAATATCATTGTCCACATCTTTTTTCTTTTGCATATCGCATAATTCTATGAATATGTTTAGATGGGATGTGACATCCTCATTAGGAGTACCAGAAAATTGATCTTTCATAACAAGATTCAATAAAGCGACATTAATATCACAAGATTCTGCACTAGTGGCAGGAGTTGCGAACGTAGTGCTAATAAAATCATTGTGTTTGGTATTGGAAAAATCACACAACTTGGTGTTTTCTTGAGTCATCGTGACTACGCAAACAAGATTGCACACAAAAAACAGATTAGATGAGAAAATGGCGAACGGAAAAGAGGGCGAATAAAATGGAAAGTTTTTGTGAAGTGGGGGAGATGAAAATGAGAGGCAATTGGCAAATAATGTAAATTTCAAGGAGATGAGATTTGTGATTAGGAGCCTTATAGATGTTGATGATGTCTCCCCGGCAACGGCGCTAGAAATTCCTTTTGATGTCGCTTGAACTACGTCGGTATTTCCCCAAAGAGGAAGGGATGATGCAGCACAACTATGGTAGGTATTTCCCTCAGTTATGAAACCAAGGTATCAATCCAGTAGGAGAACTAAGCAACACTATGTAAACAGTACTTGCACACAAAGAACAAATACTTGCAACCCGCGCTTATGAGGGGTCGTCAATCCCTCTACGGGTAATGTCGCCAGATATTGTCAAGTTGACGAGATAAAATTATGATAGATTGGATAAATAGATCTCGATAAAATGCGAAATAAAATAAGTAAAAAAAGTTCAGAAAGGTATCTTTGGGTTTTTGGAGTAATAGATCTGAAATAAAAGCAAATAAAAATAGATCTCAAAGCAAATATGATAAAGAATAGACCCAAGGGCCGTAGATTCCACTAGTGGCTTCTCTCGAGAAAACAGTACAAGGTGGAACAAATTACCATTGGGCAATTGATAGAAGATCAAATAATTATGACGATATCAAGGGCAATGATCATTATAGAGGCATCACATCCAAGATTAGTAGACCGACTCCTGCCTGCATCTACTACTATTACTCCACACATGGACCGCTATCCAGCATGCATCTAGTGTATTAAGTTCATGGAGAAACAGAGTAATGCAATAAGAATAGAGTAATGCAATAAGAACGATGACATGATGTAGACAAGAACTATTTATGTAGGAATAGCCCCCATCTTGTTATCCTTAATAGCAACGAGACATGCGTGCCTTGCTGCCCCTTCTGTCATTGGGAAAGAACACCGCACGATCGAACTCATCACAAAACACCTCTTCGATGGCAAGAAAAATCAATCTAGTTGGCCTAACTAAACCAAATATTCAAAGAAGAAATACGAGGCTATAAGTAATCATGCATATAAGAGATAAAAAGAAGGCTCAAATAATATTCATGGATATAGATGTGATCATAAACTCAAAGTTCATCGGATCCCAACAAAGACACCGCAAAAAGAGTTACATCAAATAGATCTCCAAGAGAGCACTGTATTGAGAATCAAAAGAGAGAGAGAGGAAGCCATCTAGCTACTACATACGGACCCATAGGTCTATGATGAACTACTCACACATCATCAGAGAGGCACCAATGAGGATGATGAACCCCTCCGTGATGGTGTCTAGATTGTATCACGTGGTTCCGGAACTTGCGGCGGCTGGAATTGTTTTCCGCCAACTCCCCTAGGGTTTCCGGAATATTGGGGTATTTATAGAGCAAAGAGGCGGTGTGGGAGGTTACCTAGGGGGGCACAACCCCTTGGGCATGCCTGGGCTCCCATGAGCGCCCTGTGGGTTGTGCCCACCTCGGGCCTCCCCTCTAGTACTTCTTTGGCCCAAGTTGTGTCTTCTGGTCCATAATAATTCTCCAAAAAGTTTTGTTGCGTTTGGACTCCATTTGGAACTGGTATTCTGCGAAGTAAAAAACAAGCAAAAAACCAACAACTGGCACTGGGCACTTTGCCAATAGGTTAGTCCCAAAAAATGATATAAAGTTGCTATAAAATGGTTGTAGAACATCCAAGAATGATAATATAATAGCATGGAACAAGCAGAAATTATAGATACGTTGGAGACATATCAGCCATCGGTGAGACACCCTTCTCCCTGGTCTATGGTGTAGAAGCGGTGCTCCCCACAAAACTCACATACGGGTTACCTCGGGTGCAAGCTTTCGACGAAGCTGAGTAAGAGCAAATGCGGCAAGATGATGTCATGCTCCACTTGGAAGATCGTCTCTAGGCAGCTGTGCATGTTGCATGCTACCAACAAGCTTTGTGCTCCTTCCATAGCCGCAGAGTGCACGCCCGGAGCCTTGAGAAAGGTGACCTTGTTCTTCATTGGATTCAATCCACGAAGGGATCAAACAAGTTAACACCAACGTGGGAAGGCCCTTACTGGGTAGCACAAGTCACCAGACCTTGTGTAGTCCATCTGGAGAATGAAGACGGCACTCCGGTGCATAACTCATGGAATATTGAGCATCTTCACAAGTTCTACCCGTGAGGTGCGGTTGCCGGGCATCCCGGCAATCCATTTTGTAAAAGTTTGTCAGCAAGACATGTAATCCTTTGTACAAAGGCGTACGCAGACCCTATGCATAGTGAAATAAATGGAAGTGTTTCGTAGCCCTTTGTCAAATGCATATATATATTTGTATGTGCTATATGCAAGGTTGTGCTTCATTTTGCCTAGTACGAGATGCTTAACGAACCTTCAAGGTTTCCAGCCTCCTCTTTTTCTCTTCTTTCATTTTCTCAAAGGACAAAAGAGTTCCTCGCGCGCAAATTTCCCGGGGGAAGTGACGGTATGGATACCACAAGTGATGTGCAAGTTACCATTTTATGACAAGAAGTACAACAAAGAAAAAGCTAAGTTGAAAATTTTGAAACAAACTCTTTGTTGTAGTTGTAGTTCTTCCTTGAACGGTTTTGGCCTTCGTATGAGAAACCTGCACGCTAGGGAACCTTGTCGTGACCAGCCGCACTCTTTCTTTTTTCGAGTCCTCTCGACAACTTAAGTAGCTGTGCTGTTGCTACGTCTTGAGCTTGCGTTGGTTTTCCTTGAAGAACAAAGGGTGATGTAGCAATAGTAGCATAAGTATTTCCCTCAGTTTTTGAGAACCAAGGTATCAATACAGTAGGATGCTCCTCAAAAGTCCCACGCACCTACACAAAAAAACAAGAACTCGCAACCAACGCAATAAAGGGGTTGTCAAACCCTTCACGACCACTTGCGAAAGTGAGATATGATAGAGATAATATGATAAGATAAATATTTTTTTGGTATTTTATAATATAGATTGGAAATGTAAAGATGCAAATAAAAGTAGGTTGAAAGCTTATATGATAAGAGATAGACCCGGGGGCCATAGGTTTCACTAGTGGTTTCTCTCAAGATAGCATAAGTATTACGGTGGGTGAACAAATTATTGTCGATCAATTGATAGAAAAGCGAATAATTATGAGATTATCTAGGCATGATCATGTATATAGGCATCACGTCCATGACAAGTAGACCGACTCTTGCCTGCATCTACTACTATTACTCCACACATCGACCACTCTCCAGCATGCATCTAGAGTATTAAGTTGATAAAGAACGGGGTAACGCATTAAGAAAGATGACATGATGTAGAGAGATAAACTCATGAAATATGATATAAAGCCCATCTTTTTATCCTCGATGGCAACAATACAATGCATGCCTTGCTGCCCCTGCTGTCACTGGGAAAGGACACCGCGAGATTGAACCCAAAGCTAAGCACTTCTCCCATTGCAAGAAAGATCAATCTAGTAGGCCAAACCAAACTGATAATTCGAAGAGACCTGCAAAGATAACTTAATCACACATAAAAGAATTCAGAGGAGATTCAAATATTTCTCATCGATAAACTTGATCATAAACCCACAATTCATTGGATCTCGACAAACACACCGCAAAAAGAGTTACATCGAATAGATCTCTAAGAAGATCGAGGAGAACATGGTATTGAGATTCAGAGAATAAGCCATCTAGCTAATAACTATGGACCCGAAGGTCTATGGTAAACTACTCACAACTCATCAGAGAGGCCTTGGAGATGATGTAGAGTCCCTCCATGGTCAATTCCCCCTCCGACGGAGCACCGACGAAGGCTCCAAGATGGGATCTCGTGGATACAGAAGGTTACGATGGTGGAAATAGTTTTTCATGGTCGCCTCTGATGTTCTCGGGGTATGTGGGTATATATAGGAGGAAGAAGTAGGTCGGTGGACTCCCGAGGGTCCCACGAGATAGGGGGCGTGCCCAGTAGGGGGGGGGGGCGCCCTCCACCCTCGTGTCCTCCTCGATGGTTTCTTGACTTCCACTCCAAGTCCTCTTGATCACGTTTGTTCCAAAAAGATCGCTCCCGAAGGTTTCATTCCGTTTGGACTCCGTTTGATATTACTTTTCTTCGAAACACTAAAATATGCAAAAAAACAATACAGGCTGGGCCTCCAGTTAGTAGGTTAGTCCCAAAAATGATATAAAAGTGTAAAGTAAAGCCCATAAACATCCAAAACAGGTAATATAATGGCATGGAACAATCAAAAATTATAGATACTTTGGAGACGTATCAAGCATCCCCAAGCTTAATTCCTGTTCGTCCTCGAGTAGGTAAATGATAAAAACAGAATTTTTGATGTGGAATGCTACCTAGCATAATTCTCAATGTAATTTTCTTTATTGTGGCATGATTGTTCAGATCCAAATGATTCAAGATAAAAGCTTATAAAACATAAAAATAATAATACTCGAAGCATACTAACAAATAATCATGTCTTATCAAAATAGCATAGCCAAAGAAAGCTTATCCCTACAAAATCATATAGTTAGGCCATGCTTCCATTTCATTACACAAAATACTCCCATCATGAGAACCCCGATGACGAGCCGAGCAATTGGTTCATACTTTTTAACGTGCTTCAGCTTTTTCAACTCTTACGCAATACATGAGCGCAAGCCATGGACATAGCACTATGGTGGTATATGGTGGTGGTTGTGAGGACAAAAAAGGGAGAAGATAGTCTCACATCAACTAGGTGTATCAACGGGCTATGGAGATGCCCATCAATAGATATCAATGTGAGTGAGTAGGGATTGCCATGCAACAGATGCACCAGAGCTATAAATGTATAAAAGTTCAACAAAAGAAACTAAGTGGGTGTGCATCCAACTCGCTTGATCACAAAGACCTAGGTCATTTTGAGGAAGCCCATCATTGGAATATACAAGCTAAGTTCTATAATGAAAAATTCCCACTAGTATATGAAATTGACAAGACAAGAGACTCTCTATCATGAGGATCATGGTGCTATTTTGAAGCACAAGTCTGGAAAAGAGATAGTAGTATTGTCCCTTCTCTCTTTTTCTCTCATTTTTTCTATTTTTTATTTGCCCTTTCTTTTTTTATTTGACCTTTCTCCTTTTTTTATTTAGTGGGATCTTTGGCCTCTTTTTTTTAAAGTCCGAAGTCTCAACCCATCTTGTGGGGGAATCATAGTCTTCATCATCCTTTCCTCACTTGGGACAATGCTCTAATAATGAAGATCATCACACTTTTATTAATTTATTCAACACTTAGAACAAAATATGACTCTATATGAATGCCTCCGGCGGTATACCGGGATATGCAATGAATCAAGAGTGACATGTACGAAAATTATGAGCGTGGCCTTGCCACAAATACGATGTCAACTACATGATCATGCAAAGAGCAATATGACAATGATGGAGCGTGTCATAATAACGGAACAGTGGAAAGTTGCATGGCAATATATCTCGGAATGGCTATGAAAATGCCATAATAGGTAGGTATGGTGGCTGTTTTGAGGAAGGTAAATAATGGTTGCATGATACCGGCGAAAGTTTCGCGACACAATAGAGGCTAGCAAAGTGGAAGGGTGAGTGTGCGTATATCCATGGACTCACATTAGTCATAAAGAACTCATATACTTATTGCAAAGTCTATTTAGCCCTCGAAGCAAAGTACTACTACGCATGCCCCTAGAGGGATAGATTGGTAGGAAAAGACCATCGCTCGTCCCTGACTGCCACTCATAAGGAAGACAATCAAAAGAGCACCTCATGCAACAAATTTGTCACACAACTTTTACCATACGTGCATGCTACGAGACTTGCCAACTTCAACACAAGTATTTCTCAATTTCATAATTACCCACTAGCATGACTCTAACATTACCACCTTTATATCTCAAAACAATTATCAAGCATCAAATTGATCCTAGTGTTTAATGCACTTTCTATGATAGTTTTTATTATACCCAACTTGGATGCTCATCATTCTAGGACCAAATTCATAACCATAGCAAATACCATGCTGTTCTAAAAGACTCTCAAAATAATATAAGTGAAGCATGAGATATTAACAATTTCTTCAAAATTAAGCCACCGCCGTGCTCTAAAAGATATAAGTGAAGTACTAGAGCAAATACTATCTAGCTCAAAAGATATAAGTGAAGCACATAGAGTATTCTAATAAAATCTAATCAAGTGGACTTCTCCCAAAAGGTGTTTACAGCAAAGATGATTGTGGTAACCTAAAAATCAAAGACTAATATCATACAAGACGCTCCAAGCAAAACACATATCATGTGGTGAATAAATATATACCTCCAAGTAAAGTTACTGATAAACAAAGACGAAAGAGGGGATGCCTTCCGGGGCATCCCCAAGCTTAGGCTTTTGGCTATTCTTGAATATCTTGGGGTGCCATGGGCATCCCCAAGCTTAGGCTCTTGCCACTCCTTATTCCATAGTCCATCAAATCTTTACCCAAAACTTGAAAACTTCACAACACAAAACTCAACAGGAAATCTCATAAGCTCCATTAGTGAAAGAAAGAAAAATCACCACATAAGGTACTGTAATGAACTCATTCTTTATTTATATTGGTGTTAAACCTACTGTATTTCAACTTTTCTATGGTTCATATCCTTACATGCTAGCCATAGATGCATCAAAATAAGCAAACATCACACGAAAAACAGAATCTGTCAAAAACAGAACAGTCTGTAGCAATCTGTAACTCTCGAATACTTCTGGAACTCTAAAAATCCTACTAAAATAGGAAGTCCTGGGAAATTTGTCTATTCATCTACAGCGAAAAGAATCAACGCAAAATCACGTTTCTGTGAATTACTAAAATTAGTTTCGTGCGTGCAAAGTTTCTGTTTTTCAGCAGAATCAAATTAACTATCACCATAGGTTATCCTATAGGTTCTACTTGGCACAAACACTAATTAAAACATAAAAAAAACATCTAAACAGAAGTTAGATGCAAAATTTATTACTAAACATAAGCAAAAAAATTGGGTTGCCTCCCAACTAGCGCTATCATTTAACGCCCCTAGCTAGGCATAAAAGCGAGGATAGATCTAAGTAGTGCCATCTTTGGCACTCAATTCTTCAATGGAGCATTTTTAATCCTTAGGAATTTCTTTCTTTTTAGTAATGATTAAGCCTTTAGGCAAGAAATCAAGAAATTCATTTGTAGCAAAAGGTTCCTTAATGATAGCAAGAAAACTAGGATGAACACTTATCGATTTGAGATCGGCATTTCCTTTGCTAGAAGATTCACCCTTATTTTTAGGAACATACATGACCTTAGCAATTTTGGTCGGAGGAGTTGGGGTATTTTTCACAGAAGAAAAGGCAGACCCTAAGTTGGTGATAATGTCCTCCATTTTACCAATTCTTGTAGAATCAAGATCTATTCTTTCATTAACTATAGGTTCTTTTTCTTTAAAAAATTTCAAAGTAACTCCAACCCTAGATCCATATTGGGTTCTAATTGTGGATCCTTTTATCCAAATTGTCAATTAACTCAATAGTGGCAACTTTATTTTCAATAATTTCAAGCCTTTGCATCACATGTTCCAAAGTTAAAATAGTTCCATTAACCAAAAGAGGGGGTGGACCAAACAAATCTAACATGGCATTATAAGCATCAAAAGTGTGGCTACCCAAGAAGTTCCCTCCGATAATGGTATCAAGAATATATCTATTCCAAGTAGTAATGCCTACATAAAAATTACGAAGAAGAATGGAAGTGGATTGCTTCCTAGTAGATCTATTTTGAGCATTGCAAATTCTATGCCAAGCATCTTTCAAATTTTCTCCCTCCCTTTGTTTAAAATTTAGAACTTCATGATCGGGAGTTTAACGATAATAGGAGGGCTAGCCATAGCGACGAGCAAACAAAAGGCAAGCAAAAGAGAGAGGAGATTGGGAAAGAGAGGGTGAATAAAATGGTAAGGGTGAAGTGGAGGAGAGGAAAATGAGAGGCAAATGGCAAATAATGTAAATGCGAGGGAGATGAGTTTGTGATGGGTACTTGGTATGTATTGACTTGAGCGAAGACCTCCCCGACAACGGTGCCAGAAATCCTTCTTGCTACATCTTGAGCTTGCGTTGGGTTTCCTTGAAGAGGAAAGGGTGATGCAGCAATAGTAGAGTAAGTATTTCCCTCGGTTTTTGAGAACCAAGGTATCAATCCAGTAGGAGGCTCCTCAAAAGTCCCACACACCTACACAAACTAACAGGAACTCACATCCAACGCAATAAAGGGGTTGTCAATCCCTTCACGACCACTTGCAAAAGTGAGATCTGATAGAGATAATATGATAAGATAAATATATTTTTGGTATTTTATAAGATATATTGGAAAAGTAAAGATGCAAATAAAAGTAGATTGAAAGCTCATATGATAAGAGATAGACCTGGGGGCCATAGGTTTCACTAGTGGCTTCTCTCAAGATAGCATAAGTATTACGGTGGGTGAACAAATTACTGTTGAGTAATTGATAGAAAAGTGAATAATTATGAGATTATCTAGGCATGATCATGTATATAGGCATCACATCCGTGACAAGTAGACCGACCTGCCTGCACCTACTACTATTACTCCACACATCGACCGCTATCCAGCATGCATCTAGAGTATTAAGTTCATAAAGAACGGAGTAACGCATTAAGAAAGATGACATGATGTAGAGAGATAAACTCATGCAATATGATATAAACCCCATCTTTTTATCCTTGATGGCAACAATACAATATGTGCCTTGCTGCCCCTGCTGTCACTGGGAAAGGACACCGCAAGATTGAACCCAAAGCTAAGCACTTCTCCCATTGCAAGAAAGATCAATCTAGTAGGCCAAGCCAAACTGATAATTCAAAGAGACTTGCAAAGATAACTTAATCACACATAAAAGAATTCAGAGGAGATTCAAATATTTCTCATAGATAAACTTGTTCATAAACCCACAATTCATCAGATCTCGACAAACACACCACAGAAAGAGTTACATCGAATAGATCTCCAAGAAGATCGAGGAGAACATGGTATTGAGATTCAAAGAGAGAGAAGAAGCCATCTAGCTAATAACTATGGACCCGAAGGTCTATGGTAAACTACTCACAACTCATCGGAGAGGCCTTGGAGATGATGTAGAGGCCCTCCATGGTCGATTCCCCCTCCGGCGGAGCACCGGCGAAGGCTCCGTGATGGGATCTCGCAGATATAGAAGGTTACAATGGTGGAAATAGTTTTTCATGGTCACCTCTGATGTTCTCAGGGTACGTGGGTATATATAGGAGGAAGAAGTAGGTCGGTGGACTCTCGAGGGGCCCACGAGTTAGGGGGGCACGCCCAGTAGGGGGGGCGCGCCCTCCACCTCGTGGCCTCCTCGATTGTTTCTTGACTTCTACTCCAAGTCCTCTGGATCACGTTTGTTCCAAAGAGATCGCTCCCGAAGGTTTCATTCCGTTTGGACTGCGTTTGATATGCCTTTTCTTCGAAACACTGAAATAGGCAAAAAAACAATACGGGCTGGGCCTCCAGTTAGTAGGCTAGTCCCAAAAATGATATAAAAGTGTAAAGTAAAGCCCATAAACATCCAAAACAGGTAATATAATAGCATGGAAAAATCAAAAATTATAGATACGTTGGAGACATATGTGACGCCCGGGTAGTTAAGCTACAGTAAACCTATGTTAATGATGCCACGTCACGATGGTTACTGTTGCTAATCTCGTGTTAGTTCGAAACTGATTCAAATTCAAATTCAAAATCAAGTCAAACCGTAAATTTTTCAAATGTTAAAACTAAAATGTTCAAAATGACAAATAAATACTAAGTCCTAATGGTGGAGGAACCACATTTTTGTAAAAAGATTTAAAGCACTAAAATGATTTAAACAGTAGCAAAACAACTATTTGAATGACTTTGGTATTTTATAAAATACTAGACTATTTTATATCAGGGTAAAACTTTTTATAGTAGTGGATTGTTCTGAAACATTATTTTAGGGGCTATAGATATATTTTACTAAATTAAAATTAATGTGTAACTAAAATAAAACAAAGAAGAAAAATATGAAAAGGTAAAAAGAAAGGAATAAAACAACCCCCCAACCCCCAGGCCAACTGGCCCAACCGGCCCCTCAGTCCCCATAACACCCCCCACCGATGGGAAACCCTAGCCCATCGCACCCACGCCCCCCCCACTCGCTCGCTCCCCATGTACCTCCTCCCCTCTCCCC
>NC_041383.1:312007346-312062219 GCF_002162155.2 Triticum dicoccoides | reverse complement strand
CTGGATCGGGGATGAAACCCCCCTCGACGTCGTTCCCCATCGCGCCCGACCCCTTGCCGCGTCGGAGCCCCACCTCGCCCGCGCGATCGCGCCTGGGGAACTGTCGCCTGCCGCCGTCCCCAGCGCTGTCGTCGACCACCGCCGCCGCTCGAGGACCCGAAGCCTCCTGATGATGCCCCGCCATTGTCACGTCCCCGTCCTCCTCCCCGCCGGACTGCGCCCGCCTCCCCGACGTCGTGACGACGCCTCGTCCCCGTCCTCCTCCACAATGGTCGCCCCCGAGACTCGCCGCCCCGCTTCTCTCCAACGCAGGTGAGGCCACCTCCGACCTACACTCCTTCCTTCCCCACGCCACCCCGCTCCGGTCGCCGCTTGCCTGCCACTGGCTTCGCCCCGACCGCCCCGTGCCTCGCAGGCTGCGCGCTGCTCGTGCGCTCGCCCAGGGCCTCGCCGCTGTCGCTTGCTACTCGCCCGGCTGAGCGCGGCGCGCCCCCGCAGCCGTCCAGGTGCCTTCGCCCGCCCCCACTGCCCGCCGCGGCCATCCCTTTCCTGCCTCCGCTGGCCGCCGACACCGGCGTATGCCATGCGTGCCCAGCGCCCCTCGGGTGTGCGCCCGATCGGTCAGCGCCCGTTCACTCGCGCCCGTTTGGCCCTATGGGCCAATGACATGTGGGGCTCAGCCCCTGGAACATTTTTAAAAAAAATAAATAGAAAAAAAATATAAATATTAATTATGTAACTAATCAATCATGTTTAATTAACTTAATGAATTACGTTTAATTAACCTAATCAATTAACTAAACTATTTAAACCTGTTTAGTTAGCATTAGTCAATGACAGGTGGGTCCCATTGGACCCACATGCCAGGTTTGACTCTGGTCAGCTGGGTTTGACCTGCTGATGTCATGGTGATGTCATGCTGACATCACCTTCCACTTTTCTGGATAATGCTCGAATTAAATAATTAAATAAATTCTTAAAATGATTTAAAACTTTAGAAAATCATATAAAATAAACCATAGCTCAGATGAAAATACTTTCTACATGAAAGTTGCTCAGAACGACGAGACGGATCCAGATACGCAGCCCGTTCGTCCGCCACACACTCCTAGCATAGCAAACACGCAACTTTCCCCCTCAGGTTCATCTGTCCGAAAACGTGAAACACCAGGAATACTTTCTCGGATGTTTCCCCCCTTCGTCGGTATTACCTACTACCGCGTTAGGGCACACCTAGCACCGCGTATTGCCATGTTACACTTTGTGATGCTTTGATTGCTCTGTTATTTATTATGTTCCCTCTCCGTTACTTCTTTCTGATAGACCCCGAGACTGCTGGCGACCCCCAGTTCGACTACGATGTTGACGACTCCTTCTTGCCAAGAGCAACCAGGCAAGCCCCCCCTTTGATCACCATATATCGCCTATTCTACTCTCTACTGCTTGCATTAGAGTAGTGTAGCATGTTACTGTTTCAATTAATCCTATTCTAATGCATAGCCTATCATTGTTGCTACAGTCATTGATACCTTACTCGCAATCCTAATTGTTTAGTATAGGATGCTAGTTTATCATCATTGGCCCTACATTCTTGTCAGTATGCCTTGCTATACTATCGGGCCGTGATCACTTGGGAGGTGATCACGGGTATATACTATACATACACACATACTATACAGATGGTGACTAAAGTCAGGTCAGCTCGTTGAGTACCCGCAAGTGATTTTGATATGGGGGCTGGAAGGACAGGTGGCTCCATCCTGGTAGAGGTGGGCCTGGGTTCCCGACGGCCCCCGACTGTTACTTTGTGGCGGAGCGACAGGGCAGGTTGAGACCACCTAGGCGAGAGGTGGGCCTGGCCCTGGCTGGCGTTCGCGGTTGCTTCATAATAACACGCTTAACGAGATCTTGGTATTTGATCTGAGTCTGGCCACTGGCCTATACGCACTAACCAACTACGTGGGAAAGATATGGGCACTCGACGTCGTGGTATCAGCGGAAGCCTTCTAGACGTCAGCGACTGAGCGACACGCGCCTAATTGGAACGCGTAACGTGACTTCCTTTGTAATGGAGGTTGCTAGGTCTGCTTCCGGCCGCCCTTGCAACATGCAGGTGTGCAATGGGCAATGGGCCCAGACCCCTGCGCCATAGGAGTTAGACAGGCGTGCTGACCTCTCTGTTAGGCCTAGGTGGGGCTGCGATGTGTTGATCTTCCGAGGCCGGGCATGACCCAGGAAAGTGTGTCCGGCCAAATGGGATCGAGCGTGTTGGGTTATGTGGTGCACCCCTGCAGGGAAGTTAATCTATTCGAATAGCTGTGTCCCTTGGTAAAAGGACGACCCGGAGTTGTGCCTTGACCTTATGACAACTAGAACCGGATACTTAATAAAACACACCCAGACAAGTTCCACAGACAACCTGGTGATCACTTTTCCACAGGATGACGAGGGGAGGATCGCCGGGTAGGATTATGCTATGCGATGCTACTTGGAGGACTTCAATCTACTCTCTTCTACATGCTGCAAGATGGAGGCTGCCAGAAGCGTAGTATTCGATAGGACTAGCTATCCCCCTCTTATTTTGGCATTCTGCAGTTCAGTCCACTCATATTGCCTCCTTACACATATACCCATGCATATGTAGTGTAGCTACTTGCTTGCGAGTACTTTGGATGAGTACTCACGGTTGCTTTTCTCCCTCTTTTCCCCTTTTCCCTTCTACCTGGTTGTCGCAACCAGATGCTGGAGCCCTGGAGCCAGACGCCACCATCGACGACGACTCCTACTACACCGGAGGTGCCTACTACTACATGCAGGCTGCTGACGACGACCAGGAGTAGTTTAGGAGGATCCCAGGCAGGAGGCCTGCGCCTCTTTCGATCTGTATCCCAGTTTGTGCTAGCCATCTTATGGCAACTTGTTTAACTTATGTCTGTACTCAGATATTGTTGCTTCCGCTGACTCATCTATGATCGAGCACTTGTATTCGAGCCCTCGAGGCCCCTGGCTTGTATTATGATGCTTGTATGACTTATTTATGTTTTTAGAGTTGTGTTGTGATATCTTCCCGTGAGTCCCTGATCTTGATCGTAGACGTTTGCATGCATGATTAGTGTACGATTGAATCGGGGGCGTCACAAGTTGGTATCAGAGCCGACTGCCTGTAGGAATCCCCCTTCCACACTCCTTGGCTGAAGTTGAGTCTAGACATTGCAAAACTTTTTACTAACATGGCTGTGCGGCCCATGGGCCCACGTCGCCATTGGGTGGTGTTAGGATCTTTTACTCCTTGTCTATACTCTGGGACTCTGATCTCTTTTCTATTCGGGTTAAATGATTTTACTAAATCTGACTTTAGGTTCTCGGAACTACTTTACTTCCGGAGAGCCCCTTCAGTCCAGATGATCGCCTGCTACACCAATATATTTTGAAGATACTCTCCGATGTTTCCCCGAGACCCTTGTGCCCTTCACCGTTGCAATTCCATACCACCGATAAATCCCTATGGAAAACTACATACACTTGTCGTCCATAACTTCACTTATTGTTGTTGTTATTACAAGATACCCTGAAATACTTTGGATATTCCGAGAATCCTTTGTGTTTACTGCCTTGCAGTTCTTGCCTCATGAATACTCCCTATGGATAATTCCTCGCACTTCCGAGTATCCATTCTTCCCCCGTTGTTCATATGATGCACAAAATACATTAATATGTTACCTGATCTTCCGGTAATTCTCTGCCAACTATTGCTCTGCAAATGCTTGTCTGCTTGCAGTCTGGACAATTCCGTTTGTCTAGCAATAACCATTAAAATCCTTGTGATTGACATTTTGACCCTATTGATTCAACATGTGTGCGAATGCACACAATCATCTATCAACCCTTCTAAATTATCTTTCCGGCTCAGACGTCATTTAGAACATGAGCTGGTTCTCGACCAAACTATTTGTCGTCAATTGTGCCTCTCGTCTATCCAACTTATCCATCCTTGATCAGAGCATCTGCTTCTGATCATTTGTTTTGGAAATCATAATTCCTTTGTTATCTAAGCATCGAATTATTCCGATGTTCTATAATATGATGCCCGTGCATTCTTTCTGGAGTACCGATACTCACATCAGCTCCGTTGTGGATCGCCCGATCCATTGTTGGATTTCATCCGACATCGTCCTTCATATTCAATAACCTTGTGAGCTTTTCCACGGGTATATAATGCCTTTGGTAAATTGTATCCTCTGCTTTGTAAACCATGCTCTACTTTCGAGCTGGTGATAATTACTCCTGATGTTTGTGGTATATGCTCCTAAGATGCCCCTATGGGTTGAACCTATGCCTTCCCTAACCGTATGCACCCGAGAGTTTTCATGAGTCATACTCTTCTGGTGTTTTGCCAGATAATATTTCAACACTACAACTTCATCGAAAGTGAGAAGTGAATGAAAGGGTATGCATTGGAGAAGTGGGAGTCGACCTTGAACTCTGTGTTCATGCCCATGGACCCGATGTGCAACTTATCATGGAAGCTTCTTGCCTAATATTTACTCATTCGAGTAATTCTTTCGGTGTCATTAAATTGGACCCCTTGTAGTTATGGTTCTGACCATGATTGTTCTCCTTTGATTCTATTTCTCGGACAAGTTAAAGTACTTGCCTTCTGCAGATCAGTACGCCTTCCCAACCTCTATCTTGTTCTACCTTCGAGTATTACCCCCTGGTATCTCGAGGATATCCACCCATTGCACTTCATCTTATGAAATTCTGATGAAGCAGTACCCTTTTCCCATCATATGCACTCCACGGGTTCTGGGTTGTCATCAACCGAGAACACCAATTTGTGAATCGAATCAATACTAAGATTCAGTACTCTCAGTACTTTGTTGTTGAGAAGTTTAATACTCGATCACGTCACTCCTAGCCTGATCGGCTATATCATTATCATGCTAAACCTTAACTGTGCTACCTGGTCCTTAATCCCGGAGCACAACTTTCGATGATGAGCTAAGCTTACATCGATCTTCCTCGGCATATCAATTCACCATGAACATCAAGCTTGATTCCGAGTTTGTGTCGTATTCGTGGTTCCAACAACCCTTCGCTTCACTATTGCTTTTGCTTGACGTCGTTGCCGATTGATTACATCTTCATGAAATATCTCGACAAATGCGTCGTGATCATCATCAGCATTCTAAGCTCTTCCAGGATGTCAATCGAATTCATGATGAGAAATACCATCCTTGCCCTCGATGATTTGTCTTATCATCGGCCAGTTTATTGCCTCCCCTCCAACACAAACATGATCGTGTTTTGTGTTATACCTTGAGTTCCTTGCTATCCAGCGTTTGTTCTTCTTTACCTTGGAATATTACCATCTATTATATCAAGTATGTCGTGAGAATTTCACCACCTCTTATGAATTATTGATGCAAGTGATGCTTCTCACCATCACCATTCTTTTCATGACCCCCGTGTTCCAACCGGAATACCGACAAATGGACTGTGATGTGAAAAATTCATAATTTCTAGCAACCCTATTGCTTGTAAGTTAATGAACGATAGTTACATTCTTTGTGTATTGGATATCGGATCACCCTTCTATCATCGATCTTGCTACCTAAGCCCATATTTCGGGTGCACCTTCCAACCAGTGTTTGCTCGTGGATGTTCTCCTCGGGCATACATCATTGTATCATTTGATATGACAAATGTCATCTTCTTGTTCACATTATTGTGGAAATCCATCCGTTTGGAATTCTCCATGAATTGTCGCTCAGTTCATCAACCACCTTCTCATCCCCTCCTTGGTTTAATGACGAACTATTGTTTCAGGAACCCGCTCCCATAGTTCATTTTCCGAGAATCTCACAATGTCATCTCGTCAAATTGTGTTGCACCTTTTCTTCTCGGACATCCGGAGTCTGAGGTATCATGACACCAATCGGATCTGAATCTCAGTCAGATATGATGGTTGGGAAAACTTTCCAGGAGTTATGATGTTGGTCCTTTGATGACCCGGTAATATGATGTCATGCCTAGCACCCCTGGCTGGAGGACCTATCATTATAATTCCTTTTGCAAGAATAACCATTCTTCCTGGAGGAAATTGTAAGACTTAATTTATAAGTTGCTCCCGATGGATCATTTGTGTATCCAAAGTCTGGCCTTTGTTGGAACACCATATCATTGCTACCTCGAGGCATGACTATGATATCACGCTCATCAACAAGAACATTGGAGGCGCGATGCTAAATGTTTCTTGGTCAGTTATCCAAACACTATTGTATGGGTAACATCTTGATTAATCCTTGACTCTTTATCTGAATGGTTGGGTACTTGCTCTCCTACCCTGTATGCCATGTTCTGCTTGTCCATGGGAAGGATATGCTCCTAATAATTGTGTGTAATCATAATTTTCCTTCCCATTGTTCTGTTTAATGTGACAATCGCGTTTTCCTTTCCATTCTTTTGTTTAACCTTTCCTGTAATCTGACTTAGATGAGCGGAGATAATTCCCTGCTTAGGTAAGCACCTTGATGTAACACTCTGTCGGTAAGACCCTGTTACTATTGTTGATGACATTCCGGTAACCACCGATGGGTGAGAACTTTGCCAATTGGTTCGCCTCGTTCAACGAGTGGGAAAATGGTTCTCTTCGTCCCTCGCCCTTGGTACCGAAGTTGTTGCCGACATATCTGACAGTCTCTTCTCCGACGTGCCTTGCTATCATGACCATGCAAGTTGTCAACGCCTTTCTACTTTTAACCCACATGGTGGGCCCATAACCCACAGTTCCACAGGATCGAAACCTGACTCTTCTTTACAACCCGGATTCTAATGTATCCTCTGCACCTGGCTTCGTATGTGATTCATGAGCTAAATGCTATACCATTGATCATCCTGGAATCAAACACCATGTTATTCTCGTTGTTCAAACCTCCATTCCAGCTTATGTCTACTCATCGAATGATTGCCTACCCGTTTGAAACTTTGGTACAATTGTATATTGCACTCAACGAATTCACTGAAATACAACTCGTGGGGTACCTTGTGTATTTCCCATTGAGTTCACCGTCAGATGCCCAACTTTGTGGAGATGCATTCTTCCGGAGTTCTTCCCCTTGGCTGCGTTCGTAGGACGATGGAGATCCCGAAGAAAGAATGATGACTTGATCATGGTGACTTGAAGCAGGGAAATGAAGACAACAACGAAAGGGATCAACCTCTTCGAAAGGGCAGCCAAGACCGAGAAGACTCGTTAGGTTTTTCGCTACTAGCACCTCCCCCCCTACTCCCCTCTTAAATCTCGGGACGAGATTTCTTGTAGTGGAGGAGAATTGTGACGCCCGGGTAGTTAAGCTACAGTAAACCTATGTTAATGATGCCACGTCACGATGGTTACTGTTGCTAATCTCGTGCTAGTTCGAAACTGATTCAAATTCAAATTCAAAATCAAGTCAAACCGTAAATTTTTCAAATGTTAAAACTAAAATGTTCAAAATGGGACAAATAAATCCTAAGTCCTAATGGTGGAGGAACCACATTTTTGTAAAAAGATTTAAAGCACTAAAATGATTTAAAGAGCAGCAAAACAACTATTTGAACGACTTTGGTATTTTACAAAATACAAGACTATTTTATATCAGGGTAAAACTTATATACTAGTGGATTGTTCTGAAACATTATTTTAGGGGCTATAGATATATTTTACTAAATTAAAATTAATGTGTAACTAAAATAAAACAAAGAAGAAAAATATGAAAAGGTAAAAAGAAAGGAATAAAACAACCCCCAACCCCCGGGCCAACTGGCCCAGCTGGCCAAGGCCCAACCGGCCAGCCCAACTGGCCCCTCAGTCCCCATAACACCCCCACCGATGGGAAACCCTAGCCCATCGCACCCACGCCCCCCCACTCGCTCCCCACGTCCCTCCTCCCCTCTCCCCCGATCCAGATCTGGATTGGGGATGAAACCCCCCTCGACGTCGTTCCCCATCGCGCCCGACCCCTTGCCGCGTCGGAGCCCCACCTCGCCCGCGCGACCGCGCCATGGGAACCGTCGCCTGCCGCCGTCCCCAGCGCTGTCGTCGACCACCGCCGCCGCTCGAGGACCCGAAGCCGCCTGATGATGCCCCGCCGTCGTCACGTCCCCGTCCTCCTCCCCGCCGGACTGCGCCCGCCTCCCCGACGTCGTGACGACGCCTCGTCCCCGTCCTCCTCCACAACGGTCGCCCCCGAGCCTCACCGCCCCGCTTCTCTCCAATGCTGGTGAGGCCACCTCCGGCCTACACTCCTTCCTTCCCCACGCCACCCTGCTCCGGTCGCCGCTTCCCTGCCACTGGCTTCGCCCCGAACGCCCCACGCCTGCAGGCCGCGCGCTGCTCGTGCGCCCGCCCAGGGCCTCGCCGCCGTCGCTTGCTACTCGCCCGGCTGAGCGCGGCGCGCCCCCGCAGCCGTCCAGGTGCCTTCGCTCGCCCCCACTGCCCGCCGCTGCCATCCATTTTCTGCCTCCGCTGGCCGCCGACACCGGCGTATGCCATGCGTGCCCAGCGCCCCTCGGGTGTGCGCCCGATCGGGCAGCGCCCTTTCACCCGCGCTCGTTTGGCCCTATGGGCCAATGACATGTGGGGCTCAGCCCCTGGAACGTTTAAAAATAAAAATAAATAAATAAATAAAAGAAAACATAAATATTAATTAAGTAACTAATCAATCATGTTTAATTAACTTAATTAATTATGTTTAATTAACCTAATCAGTTAACTAAACTAGTTAAACCTGTTTAGTTAGCATTAGTCAATGACAGGTGGGTCCCATTGGACCCACAGGCCAGGTTTGACTCTGGTCAGTTGGGTTTGACCTGCTGATGTCATGGTGATGTCATGCTGACATCACCTTTCACTATTCTAGATAATGCTCGAATTAAATAATTAAATAAATTCTAAAAATGATTTAAAACTTTAGAAAATCATATAAAATAAACAATAGCTCAGATGAACATACTTTCTACATGAAAGTTGCTCAGAACGACGAGATAGATCCGGATAAGCAGTCCGTTCGTCCGCCACACACTCCTAGCATAGCAAACACACAACTTTCCCCCTCCGGTTCATCTATCCGAAAACGCGAAACACCGAGAATACTTTCCCGGATGTTTCCCCCCTTCGTCGGTATCACCTACTATCGTGTTAGGGCACACCTAGCACCGCGTATTGCCATGTTACGCTTTGTGATGCTTTGATTGCTCTGTTATTTATTGTGTTCCCTCTCCATTACTTCTTTCTGATAGACCCCGAGACTGCTGGCGACCCCCAGTTCGACTATGATGTTGACGACCCCTCCTTCTTGCCAAGAGCAACCAGGCAAGACCCCCTTTTGATCACCAGATATGGCCTATTCTACTCTCTACTGCTTGCATTAGAGTAGTGTAGCATGTTACTGTTTCAATTAATCCTATTCTGATGCATAACCTGTCATTGTTGCTACAGTCATTGATACCTTACCCGCAATCCTAATTGTTTAGTATAGGATGCTAGTTTATCATCATTGGCCCTACATTCTTGTCAGTCTGCCTTGCTATACTATCGGGCCGTGATCACTTGGGAGGTGATCATGGGTATATACTATACATACACACATACTATACAGATGGTGACTAAAGTCGGGTCAGCTCGTTGAGTACCCGCAAGTGATTTCGATGTGGGGGCTGGAAGGACAGGTGGCTCCATCTCGGTAGAGGTGGGCCTGGGTTCCCGACGGCCCCCGACTGTTACTTTGTGGCGGAGCGATAGGGCAGGTTGAGACCACCTAGGCGAGAGGTGGTCCTGGCCCTGGCTGGCATTCGCGGTTGCTTCATAATAACACGCTTAACGAGATCTTGGTATTTGATCTGAGTCTGGCCACTGGCCTATACGCACTAACCAACTACGTGGGAAAGATATGGGCACTCGACGTCGTGGTATCAGCCGAAGCCTTCTAGACATCAGCGACTGAGCGGCGCGTGCCTGATTGGAGCGCGTAACGTGACTTCCTTTGTAATGAAGGTTGCTAGGTCTGCTTCCGGCCGCCCTCGCAATGTGCAGGTGTGCAATGGGCGATGGGCCTAGACCCCTGCGCCATAGGAGTTAGACCGGCGTGCTGACCTCTCTGTTAGGCCTAGGTGGGGCTACGACGTGTTGATCTTCCGAGGCCGGGCATGACCTAGGAAAGTGTGTCCGGCCAAATGGGATCGAGCGTGTTGGGTTATGTGGTGCACCCTTGCAGGGAAGTTAATCTATTCGAATAGCCGTGTCCCTCGGTAAAAGGACGACCCAGAGTTGTACCTTGACCTTATGACAACTAGAACCGGATACTTAATAAAACACACCTAGACAAGTTCCACAAACAACCCGGTGATCGCTTTTCCACAGGGCGACGAAGGGAGGATCGCCGAGTAGGATTATGCTTTGCGATTCTACTTGGAGGACTTCAATCTACTCTCTTCTACATGCTGCAAGATGGAGGCTGCCAGAAGCGTAGTCTTCGATAGGACTAGCTATCCCCCTCTTATTCTGGCATTCTGCAGTTCAGTCCACTCATATTGCCTCCTTACACATATACCCATGCATATGTAGTGTAGCTCCTTGCTTGCGAGTACTTTGGATGAGTACTCACGGTTGCTTTTCTCCCTCTTTTCCCCTTTTCCCTTCTACCTGGTTGTCGCAACCAGATGCTGGAGCCCTGGAGCCAGATGCCACCGTCGACGACGACTCCTACTACACCGGAGGTGCCTACTACTACGTGCAGGCTGCTGATGACGACCAGGAGTACTTTAGGAGGGTCCCAGGCAGGAAGCCTGCGCCTCTTTCGATCTGTATCCCAGTTTGTGCTAGCCATCTTATGGCAACTTGTTTAACTTATGTCTGTACTCAGATATTGTTGCTTCCGCTGACTCGTCTATGATCGAGCACTTGTATTCGAGCCCTCGAGGCCCATGGCTTGTATTATGATGCTTGTATGACTTATTTATGTTTTTAGAGTTGTGTTGTGATATCTTCCCGTGAGTCCCTGATCTTGATCGTACACGTTTGCATGCATGATTAGTGTACGATTGAATCGGGGGCGTCACAATGTATCAGCTATGACCGTCAAGTGTCACGTTGCCAGCAGCGGCACTTTCGACAGGCTGCTAAGAGCCCGTTCCTCAAGCGCTCGCGACAAGATTGTGCGCACCGGCAAGTTTCCGACAAGCGTAGGGTACAAAAATCATGCAAATGCAGAATAAGACAAGGAAGATAGCACACGTTCATTGATTAGACATAAGTTTATATTATGTCAAAGCCAATTGCAGTTCTAACTTATAGTCTTGCCTTTTACATGAACTGTATTGGCGGCAAGATAGTGCAGGGAGCTAGTTCCTATGCTGGCCCTCGGTCATGGGGATTTCGGTGACCTCATCGGCGAGCGGCACGACAGGCACTTCAACGGCTTTGGTATCTGCTCCCTTTGGCAAGCTCTTGAAGGCTTTGGAGATGCCGATGCCAGGGTTCTGGTACACAAGCTTGACGAGTACCTTGAAGAGGACGCCATGGCAGAATTTGCGAGACTCATCGGCTAATATGTTTCCAATGTATCTATAATCCATGCTATTATAGTATCAATCTTGGATGTTTTATATGCAATATTATATCATTTTTTTGGACTAACCTATTAACTTAGTGCCAATTGTTGCCTGTTTTTGGTTTTCCGGGAAATTAGTACCAAACGATGTCCAAATGCCACGAAACTTTTTGACAATTTTTTTCTGGACATAAGAGACACAAGAAGCTTCAGGAGGAGGCCAGAAGGCGAATAGTAGGACACAAGGCACATGGGCACGCCCCCCCGGGGGGGGGGGGTAGGCACGTCCATGTACCTTATGCGCCCCTCATTCCTCCGTTTGACTTAATCCCAACTCTATAAATTCTCTAAAATCGGGAAACCAATAGAGAGCCACCCAAAATACATTTTCCGTCGCCGCAAGCTTCTATTATTGTGAGATCCCATCTGGAGGCATTTTCGAGTACTCTATAGGAGGGGGAATCGATCATACAGAGCCTCTACATCAACCTTGCCTCCCTTCTGATGATATGTGAGTAGTTTACCACAGACCTACGGGTCCATAGCTAGTAGCTAGATGGCTTCTTCTCTCTCTCTTTTATCTTCGATACAATGTTCTCCTCGATATTCTTGGAGATCTTTTTGATGTAATCTTGTTTTCCAGTGTGTTTGTTGGGATCCGATGAATTGTGGGTTTATGATCACATTATCTATGAATATTATTTGAGTTTTCTTTGAACTCTTTTATGCATGATTATTATAGTTTGCATTTCTCTCTGATCTATCCATTCGGTTTGGCCAACTAGATTGATTTATCTTGCAATGGGAGAGGTGCTTTGTAACAGGTTCAATCTTGTGCTGCTCTATATCCCAGTGACAGAAAGGGGCAATACATGTATTTGTATTGTTTCCATTTAGGATAAAACGATGGGATTTATTCATATTGATTGGATTTACTTTGTCTACATCATGCCATCTTGCTTAATGCGTTACTCAGTTCTTTATGAACTTAATACTCTAGATGCATGCTGATAGCGGTGGATGTGTGGAGTAATAGTAGTAGATGCAGGCATGAGTGGGTCCACTTGTCTCGAAAGTTATGCCTATATACATGATCATTGCCTTGGATATCATCATAACTATGTGCTTTTCTATCAATTGCCCAAAAGTAATTTGTTTACCCACTGTATGCTTTTTGTTCGACAGAGAAGCCTCTACTGAAAACTATGGCCCCCGGGTCTATCTTTATCATATATTAAAACTAAAAATACGTTGCTGCAATTTATTTACCATTATTTTATTTCGTGTTTTTGTTTATCCATCTATCACTATGATATTTGATCCTTGCAATTAACATCCAAGGGATTGACAACCCTTGTTTGTGTTGGGTGTAAGTATTTGTTATCTTGTGTGTAGGTGTTGTTCACGAGGTCTTGCGTGGTTCTCCTGCTGGATTGATTTCCTTGGTTCTTAACTGAGGAAAATACTTATCTCTAATGTACTGCATCACCCTCTCCTCTTCTGGGAAATCCCAATGTAGCTCACAAGTAGCAACAACGAAGCTGGCGGATCTCTCCTCATGATGCATCTCTAGCGCCTTGGTGAGGTTCTCAAAGAAGAGTGTCAGCCTAGCACTTGGAACTTCATGCTTGTTGTTAGTGAATACGTAGTTGTCCATCTTCATGGTGGTCAGTTGCGAGCTGAGGCATTCTGCAATGTTGACAAGGCATGTGGTCCAGAGCTCCACATTGTTCCTCATCTCATTGAAGTATATCTCAACATTGGTGAGTGAAGCTTTTTCAACGTTCCAGTTCACTAGCAAGTCCTTCACCCTTTTCTTACCGTCCTCGAGATCTTTCTCCAAAGTTGTGAGTTTGATCTTGAGGTCAGCAATTGAGTTCTTGGTGGTGGAGAGCTCCATGATCTTGTTAGAGATGGAAGTCTGTAGCTCAGCCAAGGTGTGAGCTACCTTCTCCGCACCACCTTTAAGTGCCAAGACCTCCTTGCTATTGCTAGCTAGAACTTCTTCAAGCTTCTTTACCTTAAAGTCCAACTCCGCCTTGGCGGCATCCGCGAGTTTGCCGTCCTAATCTAGTGCTTGAGCTTCCATGGCTTCTTTGTGATTTTGCTCTAGCTCCTGAGTCCACGGCGCAAGCAGAGTTTGGATCTCCTCGTCCTCGTCAGGCAGCTGGGCGGCAAGTGATTCCTCTCTGGCATCAAGGTCTTTCTCCTTTGCGTCAAGCTATGCTTCTCACTCAGATAATTTTCTGCCCAGAGCTTCTGCTCCTTGCTTGGTAGCAGCGAGCATTTACTCTTCACCCTTGATGCTTTGGAGCTTCTCTTCAAACCATTTGCTGGTTTCTGAGACCCTCATCTAGTTTCTGTTCGGCCAACTCCATCGCTTGCCGCTCCGCTTGGATCTTGTCCCAATGTTTGCTATATCGCTTTTGCACATCCTAGAAACCGGCAACCATGGTTTTTAGGAAGACAAGATTAGCAGCGCTATCATCGGAGGTGCATGTTTCAGTGGAGCTGTGGGACAAGGAGATGATGATCCCATCCAATGCATCCTTAGGGGTAGTATTCCTGGCCTCAGATGAGCGGGGGCTTCAGAATGCTGTAGTTGAAGAGAAGGCACCGATGGAATTGCTGTGGGTTGTTCCTCAGGCAAGACTGGGTCATTGAGGGTGCTTGTATCTTCATTGCTAGCATCTCTCATCTCAACATCAACACTAACGGAAGCAGATGTGCTGCCGCGAGCCTTGTCGACTTTCCCAGTAGCCTTCCTAGTTTCTTTGGCTTCTGATGCTGCAGCCTCCGCAACAGAAATTCTGGTAGCGTCATCAGCTGTATTCTTTGCAATTTCTTGGACATCTATGATGGGCTCCTCCTCTTACAATAGAGTCGAGTTTATAATATGGGAAAGAATAGAAAGAATTCAAGATTTGGGTCAAGTTCAAGAAAACAAAAAAAGGAAAACCAACAAGGGTGAAAGAGCACTCGACAAAGGATTACCTTGATGGGCTTTCCATCGCACGGTCCCTAGTAACGCCAGTTGCCGGCAAGACCTCGATGCGGACAAACTCCTCTTGGCGCTCTTCCGAAGGAGGAGTGGACTTTGTCGGCAAGCTGCTTGGTGGAGGAGTAGAGGTCAAGGGCTTCTCTAAGGGGCCCGCTCCTTAATGCTCTCCCTCTGGGAGATTTCTCCCCGCCTCAATGTTGGTCTCCATGATGGAAGTTTCATCGGTGGAGCCTGCCAACAGGAGTTGGGGGCTGGAGCCGGCAACATCTGAAGAAGTTCGATCTTCTTCAATGTTTTTTGCTGCCTCACTCTTTTCGGCAACCCTGACCTTCTTATGGTGCCTTTTCGCCAATGGCACCTCATCCCTACGAGATCAAGGCATTCATGACAGTTAAAATAAACAAAAAAATAATGAAAATATGGCAATGTAAGGATGGAGTGTTTACTCTTCTTACTTCGGCGGTGGTTGGCGATGGTGGAGTGCTCCTGGCCCGTTTTGTCCCCGAGGAAGCTGGGAGTTGCAAAGCACCCATCTCTTTAGTGATTGATGGAATTGGCTGCCGGGAGGGGACCGCATGGGGGGGGGGAGTTGTTGTCGACTAGGCTGGGCCCGAGAAGCTTTGTTAGCTACGCTTGTTACGACAAGCTCCTTGCTTGCCGGATTAATGAACAATGCTTTCTTCCTGCCTGGCTTCTTAGCGATGGTAGCCTTGATGTGGGTAGGAGGAACATAAGGTTCATTCTCCTCCTCTTCCTCATCATCCCCTTTGGTTTCACTGGTAGGCTCTGTATGATCACTATCATGATCATCAGAATGTTCATCTTCATTGGTGGTCTTGCTGGTGTGCTCTCCAACACGTTCTTCAGCATCCTCTTTGGCATGCTTTTCGGCATCCTCCTCTGTGTGCTCTTTAGTATGCTCTACCACATGTTTTCCTTTGCCGACGGCTTTGGATTTCTCCGGGAGGCGGGTAGCATTCTTGGCCTCTTTATTCTTGGTGGGTGAACCATGTCGTTCTCCACACTGACGGCCTCCTCCTTCAAACCGGCAAGCCATTCATTCACCTCCTCCTTGGAGGGCTCTGCCCACTACTCCACAACACCCCGGGCATCACATTCCGACATCTTGGCCAGAATATCACCCTTGGCAGAGTTATTGCAGAGCGGAATCATCTTCTACGACAAGTGGAATTCGCAGCCTCTGTTAAAAAGCTGGTAGCTGAGCAAAACATGCTCCAATACCAACAAGTTATTATCAGGCCCAGTGTGCAGGCACATCAAATCAGCAGATTTCTCGTACTCCCATGCTCTTTGACGTCCTATGTGCTGCAGCGGTGCGATCTGGTGGCGGGTGCAATCTGCACCTACCATATCTATGGTCAAACCAGCGGTTTTGAGGTTGTGGATCCGGTAAAGCGTCATTCTCAGCTTGGCGTCGCTGGGCCCAACATTGCTTCAGGTGTTGATACGTCTCCAACGTATCTATAATTTTTGATTGTTCCATGCTATTATATTATCTGTTTTGGATGTTTTATATGTATTAATATACTATGTTATATCTTTTTAGGACTAACCTATTGACCTAGTGCCCAGTCCCAATTGCTATTTTCCCCATGTTTTTGGCTTTTTCAGGAGTTAATTACACGTTAGTACCACATTTGGGGCATTGATGGCGGATTGGTACCATTTTTGGTAATTTTTATGTGTCAGTACCATGTTAGGGGTAGTACATTACAAAACAGCCTAAACCGCGTATAACAGTGTATTGACGGTGTATCTGACCGTTGGGCCCGCCTGTCAGGTGTTGACGTGGCATGTTCTTTTACGAAAAAGACCCTTAATTTTTATTTAATCACGCATATATACCTTGTTTGTCAAAAAAAGGACCCGCCGAAAATAAAAAAAATTACCAGCGCTCGCGCTAGCCGGGATTCGAACCCGAGCCGAACGGTTCACAACGCGCATCTTGGCATGAAGTAGAAGGCATATGGCCTTTTATACTTTGGGCTGTTCCCTTTTTTTATACATTACTAATTATTTCATAGAAATAATAAAGGCACGTGACCGCCGCGATTCAAACCAGTGCCAAGCCCTTCCCAGCGCGCGCTCGCTCCCGCTAAGCTACTGCAACCTTCGGTGTCAAATAGAACGCGTACAACGCTTTATACTTTGGACCGTTCCGTTATTTATACGATACTAAAAAAGTGTGAATATTAAATTTTTTGTATTAAACGTTATCCGATACGAAAAAATGTTCATCGCATCTTATAACTAAAAATATGTTCATCGCACC
The DNA here is from genome assembly GCF_002162155.2 of Triticum dicoccoides. NCBI lineage: Eukaryota > Viridiplantae > Streptophyta > Magnoliopsida > Poales > Poaceae > Triticum > Triticum dicoccoides. The sequence goes on along the minus strand of NC_041383.1, from coordinate 312,045,334 downwards.
ATATATTTAAAAAGATGTTCATTGCATCATATATTAAAAAAATTATCGTATAAAAGCATATTGTATATTAAAAAATGTTCATCACATACAATGATCTTATTTAAATATTAGATGAATATTTCTTTAAATATACAATAATTTTTTTCATATTATAAAAATTTTCATCATATATATATTGAACATTTTTTAATAAAGGATGTATATATATATAGGACTGGACTATTCTGTTACTAGTAACAGAATATTATTCTGTTACCATTTGTCCCTATATACGCACGCGCGAAGAATTCAGCCCACACACCATGCACCACATCCCGAGCCCCGATCCACCGCCGCCCCCTGCTTCCATCCGCCACCGCCGCCGCCGTCGCTAGCCCCCTGCCCAGCGCGCCGGGGGCCCTTCGCGTCCCATCTCCGGCGACGAGCCTCCCCCGCTGGACCCCGAGCTCGGCCGCCCCTCCGACTATGCCGAGTTCGTCAGTCCGTCAGTTTGCCAATGGGAACCGCAAGTCAGGACCCCATCTTCCACCCCGCCTCCCACCTCCCGGTCGACGCATGCCTCCTACCCTCTGGCCGCCGCGCGCCTCCCTTCCCTGGCCGCCGTGCGCCTTCCACCTCTGGCCGCCGCGCGCCTCCCTTCCCCGGCCACCACGCGCCTCCCACCTCCGGCCGCCGCGCGCCTCCATTCTCGGGCCACCGCGCGCCTCCCACCTCCCGGCCGCCGCGCGCCTCCCACCCCCGGCAGCCGCACGCTATCGACGGCGGCGCGCCCCATTTCATCTCTCCAGGGCTCGGTGCTCACCTCGACGGTGCTGTGGATGTAGTGGTGCTACTGCATCGCCTCCTTCCCGTGCTTACAGGTTGGCCTGCTCCTTAGCCACTTCTGCCCTGAGGAGGACAACATCCAGCACAGACCGTTCACCACCACTACCCCGGGCAGTTCACCACTGTCACCCTCGGCCATTCACCCCTGCTCCCTACTTCCCTTCCATTCCTCAGGTACGTGCACCGCACCCAGTCTGCCCAATCCGACCGTCTCTATGCAGCTTAGCATTTCTTTCTTGTCTGTCGTTGAAATTCCGCTAGCGGTCTTGCTGGCGAGAGGCTGCTTGCTTTCAAGGCTTGTCTCGATGCTGCTGCTTGCTGAATTCCGAGGGAGATTAGTGATCTTGGCAGGGGGAGAATTGGTGTTTTGTTTAGCCAGTTCAGTTTAAGGAGGAGTGCGTATGTAGGAGATCTTCAGTGCTTTATCTTATATCACCATTCACGTGGGTGAAGCATAATCTAGTCTGTATCATGAAAGGTTAATTTTGCTACCGCTGGTTGGATTTTGGGGCCTGCAATAGTTTACATCTAGACATTTTTCTCCATTTTTGCATTTTATTTTTACACCATCTCCATTTGCCTGTATATATACCTAGATGTGCTAATAATCAGTTTGACTGTATCATTTCAACTTGTTAAAATTGTCTCAGTTCATCTAGTTAAATTGTCTTAGTTCCACTATATTTACTCTGCCAAGAAAAGTCAAAATATTAGTTAATCATGCTTCCATTTCCTCCAAACAAAAAATGATCTATGAAGATTATGTCTTTTCCCTTGCATAATAACACATGGAATTACTTCTACAAACCCGGCTAGTGTGAGCGACAAAATGGAAATCACAGTACATAAGGAAAAGAATTCTGCACCGTGTATCAACCACCAAGCCACTCACATTTGTTAAAGATGGACTTCTGTCGCATAAACAACAATATTAGGCATTCAGGATGTTGTCCATCGTCATTGAATGATTAAATCACACACACACATGCTAGTAGGTAGCGCTCTTAAAAAGTGAGTTTATTCCTACATATATGTACTAGTGGCACTACCCTTGCATAAAATTTCTCCTTTTGCGAAAAGTAGTTTGTGCAAAAAGAAGCAAAAGTCATGTTTACCTGGTCTGCAAAAATGATGCTTGCACTAAAAAAATACACTTCCGTGATGATACATGTTTGTCATAGTAGGTCGCATTTTTTGTCATGCATGTACATCCATGACAAATTTATGACAGAATCTAGATAGTCATACATGTGCTGTCGTAGAAGTGTTCCATGACATTACCAAAATTATCATCACGAAAGTGTCCACTTCCATGACGATAAACCACGCGTCACAGAACTGCTTTCGTCAAGGGTGACCGACACGTGGCATCCACCATAATGGAACGCCGTTAAGCTATCGGGTCGGGTTATGGATCCGATAACCCGTTAACAGCCCCGACCAATGGGGATTTTCCATGTGTAAAATCATCATTGGCTGGAGGAAACACGTGTCGGCTCACCATTGGGACAGATGTCATCCGCTCATTGGACCGAAGGCGCCTATGATACGGCGACACGTGGCACGGCCCAACAAAGGCCCATTTCTGTGAAAAGGCCGGCCCGTTTAACTTGGTCAAAAGGTGGCGGGTCGGCCCACGGAAAGCCTGTTAACGACCTGTTTGCATATAGCCCATTTACAGCCCGCTAACCCAGGGCCCGTTACGCCCTATCCGAATTAGGCCCAGTAGCGTCATCTGGGCCGTCCAATATGATTCAGCCCCTTTTAACTTCCGGCCCATGTGTGGCCCATGACTTCTTTCGGCCCATATGAGGACCTTTGTAACTCTTGGCCCATTAACGACCCGTGGTGAAACTGGCCCGTAATGAACAATGTATCACTTTATACCTATTAACGGCCCGTTATTCCATTGGGCTGTTTCCAGCCCAAGTTATCTTTCGGCCTTCTCAGGGCCCATTGATTCTTGGACTCATTTGCAGCATTCGGTTACATACGGCCCGTTAATGTCATTTTCTGCTTGTGGGCCAAATTCAGCCCGTCGTTACAGTCGGCCCGTTTGCGGACCGTTAATACGTTGGGCCGTTTTCATGTCAAAAAAACCCGTTGGGCTGTTTTCATAGAGTTATCAAATACGGCCTATTAACGATCCGTTATGGTCCACGAATAGTATGACCCATGATTGGCGAAATGATGATACGCCTCGTAGAAGGCCCATGGATCCTACAGCCCGTATGAGGCCCATGGATAGTACGGCCTGTAGAAGGCCCATGGACCCTACGACCCATAGAAGGCCTATTGATCCCTAAGGCCCGTATAGAAGGCCGATGGATCCTATGGCCCGTATAGAAGGCCAATGCTCCTACGGCCGAACGAAGGCCCGTGGATCATACGGCCTGCAGGAGGCCCATGGTTACAACAGTCCGTGTGTTGCCATGATTATTTTGGCCTAGTTACCAAAAATAGGCTATTGTGGCCACTAGAAAAACACAGAAAAAGAACTGCAGTGACTACAAGCAAACAACTAAACAAGACAATAAGGAAATAAATAAGCAAGCAATTAAGGCTAGCCTATTACCGCTATTACACACATTACATCCACTGGGCATCAAAGTTCGCCACCAGTGCAAATATAGGGAACAAAGCAGCATATTACATACACTTGGCCGTCAAAATTGGCCACCAGTGCGAATAAACGCGGCAGCAAAACAAGAGCATAACTGAAACAACTTCAGAAGAGCTCAAGAAACGTTATCCTGGGTATCCACCATGCTGGCAATAAGCTTAGCAAGCTGATTAGCTTTGTCCTGTTTGGCGCTAAAATCCTCCAACGCTTGCTGTTGCACCAGAAAGTATGCATCTGAATGCTCCAGGGACTTCCGCAGTCCTTCCGCTTCTTGTCGCAGCACAGCTGATCGATGTCTTTCAGCTTGTAGTTGAGACTCAAGAAACTGAACTGATTCAGACAGTGAGTTTGAATAGCTTGTGCAAGCGGTAGTGGCCAGTAACTCGAACACTAAACCAAGACAGGACTTTGGGGTTGTCTCGCTGTCTTCAAGATAGTCTTCCTTAGCTGTTTTATCAGCTTTGTTGGAGACTAACAAGGATGTGTCACTATCCTGAACCTTATCTGCATTACTTCCTTTACCACTGCTTAATAAGGCACTCTTCCCCAATATTCTGTCAGCATTCTAAAAGAAGAAACAAGCAGACACATAACAAGTTTAGCATGTACTAGTATATGAAACTCATTTTGGTGAACCAGTTCATTAGTAAGGTGGACATGATTAAACTACCAAGTCTTCTATTGCCAAGTACTAGTACATAATAAAAGCATCAAACAAACATATATCTATGTCCTATGGTCACTGCATTGTCTTGCCAAATCAAAATAGAGAAACGGTTCAAATCATATCATTTCAAGACAAAGCAGCAGTGAAAGAATACAGAGCGTGGGAAACTACACGGCACAACAAGATTTCAGATGGGTACCACGGGTCTACATGTACAACAACACTATTGGCTATGTTGTGTTGCTAGTAATGTGCATGATATGAAAGTCAACTGTATACACAATTGAAAGTGAAATCAAAAGAGCTATTGATAAGAGCAAACCTGTTAAATAAACATGCGTGAACATACCTGCCGTGCCATTGGAATTTCGATTGGATCCTTCAATTCAAAAATAAGTTTGTATGAGTAAATACAATGATACAAGAGCAAAGCAATCATAGTTAAAAAAAAGGCGCGCCTAAGCGAGCGCTTAAGCGCGCCTAGGCTCTAGGCGTTGGCAAAACGCATTGCGCATAACTATGCTTAATCTGTGCATAACTGCGCATAAGCATGCGCTTTGGTCAGTAAAGTGCAAGGCGGTGGAAAAATGCACAATTAATGCCTAGCGCTTTTTTGAACTATGATAGCAATGGAATCTTAAACTAGAACAGTTATTCTTTAGGTTTAGGCACTTGTTCTACATGAACAGAGTACAGTAAAACACAAGAATATAATACTTAAAAATAGAAAATGAGCTCATAGACCTTACCACATTCTTGGTTCGGGACCAGTACAGAACAAGGCATTCCCAGTCATCGTCCAGTAAATGTGTCTCAGGAGAACGTAAGGGAATTTGATGAGTTTCTTTGCCGTTGAAGTACGTTTTCTTCAGGTAATTCTGATACTGCCACCAAGCATTCTTGAAGATAGCAGAGGTATTAGCACAGGTTACCTCATCCTGAGTTTCCAAATCGGTCCTTCTCTATAGAGAAAAATGGGAAAATTTGTTGTATTATAACCATCATGGAGGTAGGATGTATGGGACGAAGCAAAGTAATTGCCATGAATAACATTACTTACACATAACTCCTGGACAAACACCTGCAACTGGCATTTTCCTTCATCTTCAGTATAATATTTCCAAGATGGGAAGATACGCACATACGATTTAACAACATCAAATGCGATAGATGCTAAAGTACGACTAGCTGGTTGTGCTTCCTCCACGGGAATAGGCGTACTAACTGGTGGAGCTGGGGTTCGCCGTGATAGTACTGGCCCTTTGGGCACTGGAGCTACCTTACTAACTGCTCTTGTTTGGGAGCTCTGTGGTGGAGATGATGCTGTGTCAACAGGAACTGGGTTACTATCGGCTGGGGTTGGGGTTAGATTGGGTGAAGCTGGTTCTCTGTCCATCGCAGTAGGGGTACAATCTGTGAGAGTTTGGGTTATGTGTGGTAGGGCTGGTTCTTGTGCATGTACAACCGGGGTGCTATCTCCACCAATAGGAAGCACTGTTTTATTTGAAGACCGTGTTTTTATTCCGCTAGATACTGGCATCACCCGCTCCAATTCAAATGGTTGATAAACAGGAAACATAGTTGAATGTACAGACATTGTATGAGAGATAGATGCAATAGATAGTGTGGAAAAAAGAGGGCATGAAATAGTTGACATGTATATTTTTTAACTAAAACGGATAGCATGACATAATTTCACATATATGATGTCTATCTAAACTGGACAGCATAGCATAACATAATTCAAAGATATGATGAATAACAAAACAAGATCGCATCACATAATTCACCTACATGTTATCTAAGTAATCAGGATCACATCATTTAATTCACATATGTGATTTATATGCTAAACAGAGGGCATTCGATATGATGTGTGAACTAAGAACATGGTGTTCAATATTGTGTATATGATGTCTAAACTATGCAATGCAAGACACCATATGCATGATATGAGCAGTATAACCGTCCCAAGTTAGAGCATACACCTCAGTATGGGAATAAGACTGGTCATCTGTCTCTAAATCCATCTCTGAGGAGCTATCGGGACCCAACAAGAGATCTGCTTCCATAGGTAGCACTGTCTGCTTTGAAGGCCTTGTTTTCACTCCAGATTTTTCCATCTCCCACCCAAATGGCTGATTCACAGGAAGAGTAGTTTAATGTACAAAAATTATCGACAAATGGAAATGTAATGAAGAAAAGGATGGGCAAGATATCATTCAAATATATGATGCCTGGTTAAACAGGATGGCATTGCACATTTCACATATATTATGGCTGGCTAAAAGACATGAGACTGCATAATTCCCATATATGATATAGAAACTAAACAGGTGGCATTACAGAACATGTCTAAACTAAGCAGATGACATATATGATGTCAAAAGTAGGCACTGCAAGGCAACATATGCATGATATGACTAACATCATCATGCCAAGGTAGAGCAAACACCTTGGGGGGTAAATAGGAGTGGTCAGCAGCGTCTAAATCTGCCTCAGAACAGATATCTTCCTCTGGATTACAATCTGGAGAGGAGTGGGGAGGGTTTGCCATTGAACCCACCATGGAGCGATGTCTGCATGACATTGTATTGCCGCGCAAAACTCTTCTCTTTTTCTCTACTTGTTCAGCATGACTGTGTACAATATCTGACATGCATACCAAAAAATATGGTGAGATTATGTAAGGAGAGCATGCAGAAATTTAGAGTGATGGTAACAACCAGTGGATGGATCCAAAAATAATGATAGCAGGATGATGATTGCTTTAAATTAATAAAAAGACAGATGATGATTGCTTTACAAGAATTGGAAGAGCAGAGGAATGCAAAGAAACATGGCCAAAATAAAGAGAAACCATATGAAAGCGTGTACAGTTAGAATGTTATTCTGGCACTAATGCACTTGGTCTTGTTTTCATGCATAGGATTTTGAAAAGTAGGTCCAGGTGGATGTTTTGCTTCATTCCTTTCAACAAAATGAATGAATTATTGAATAGTAGAGTGCCATTGGAAAATTCCCTATTGCTATGTTTTTCCGTTGAACCAAAATAGCCCTAATGGATCGACGTGAATGTATAGTAATAAGTGATGCAACAAGTGTACAACCTGTTTGCCATAGCCGTGTCGACCTCAGCATCATTGGGTTGGTCGCTGAAGCAGTTGAGGTAGAGGTGGTTGTCGAAGGTGTGGAGGAAGATCTGAGGAATCTATAGACGGCGTCCAGGGCACTGCTCTGTTGTGATGGATCGTTCTGTCGTTGGAGCAGCTCCGGTGAGCCGTAAGACGTCAAGGCTGAAGCAGCACAAGACAGACATCGTCAATCTCAAGTGGGATTCTAATAGCATCTCCAATAGATGATGAAAAATGGATGTAAAATTAACATCACCAAAAACCACCTGACTACAACAAATGAGGTAAAAACTGTTGACTCTGAACTTAACCGTCGAAACAGAAATTTACTGTGGAATCCGAATGCTACTGTCGAAACTGAATGCAATGGTAGCAGAGAGGCACTTGACATGTAGTTTAGGGAGGGCCTGCAGTTCATCTTCAACCTGCACACCCCTGAGCCGCTGCCACCACCGGCCAAACCACCGGCCCCAGCGCCGCCTCGCCGCCCCGAAACAACTCGCCACCGCCGCCCCGGCCAGCCCTCTAGCCCCCCCGCCCCCACCCTAAACCCTAAGATATATAGTGGGGTACCTCTCCGGCGAGCCTCCGTGCCTGCTGCGGGTGGTTCTTCCTTAACTCCGGCGAGCCCCCCCAACCCCTAAAAATCGACTGACCCAAAAGTCGATTCAGTCGACTGTAGTGTGGCTTAATCGGAGCAGAGTAGCAGCACGAGTGAGGGGAAGAGCAGCAGCAGTAGCTGGGCGAGCGAGCGACTGAGCGAGAGCCGGAGCAGCAGCGCGAGCGAGTGAGCGAGAGCTGGAGCAGCAGCAACAGCGCGAGAGAGCGAGCGAGAGCCGGAGCAGCAGCAACAGATCCGGCTGGTATGGACACCGCCACCGAAGGGGCCTCGCACTGGGGGAGAGCCGCCATGGAGATGTCGCCCGCGGTGCCGGCTTCAAGGTAGCCGCTCCATGGGGGTGCGGGATGGAGCACCGTCGGCGCCGGTAGGTTGAGTTAAGGAGAAGGTGCGATGCGATGAGTGTACAACCTCTTTGGTGGTGCCGAGTAGGCCTCGGCTTCGTCCGAGGAGTCGGTGAGGATGTTGCGGTTCCGGTGGAGCAGGTTAAGGCGGCGCTGTGGGGATGGAGCAGCCATGATAGACGAGGCGATCGTCGGAGCAACTCCTTGGAGGTGGAGGACGGGGCGGTTGAACCGGCAGGACGGCGAGATGGACGACGGATCCTCATCCGGGGAGGTGGACGAGGGACGTCGAGCTATTGCGGTGGACGACGTCGTCGGGGAAGAGGCTCCGGCTGGGCAGCGGTGACGTGGCGGGCGGAGGAGGGTGGAGTTTCGTGGCTGGAGTGGAGAGGTTATGGCGGCCTGGGATTTCGAATGGCGAAAAGGGGGCGATGGGAGGGGGTGAAGCATGACTTGGGGACGCGCTTGTCCAAAATGTAGGGTGTGTTACAAAAGTACCCCCCACCGATTTGAACTAGCGGCCCTTTCAGCTCAGGGTTAGAAGGGGGATTTCGTGTGTCGGGATTTGGCAGCTGGAGGGTGTTTTCGCGCACGTTGTAATTTCGGGATAGCAAGGCGCGGGTTGTGAAGGCGCTAGTTTTGGAAGCACAATATCTGAATTTTCGGGATATAACAAGACACGGGTTGAATTTTAGGGACAAGCCTAACATGTAGTAATATTGTACTTGTACGTACCAAATCAATTCGCACTTCCCTCAACCAAAAAGAAAACGAAAAAAATAAAACTATTCACACCACACAAAGATAGAGTCTTGCCCTGTTTTACTATACAAATGCTATTCAAAGCTACTCCCTCCTTCCATCTATATAGGGCCTAATGCGTTTTTTGATGCTAACTTTGACCAAATATTAGAGCAATGATATATGACATGCAACTTACACAAAGCACACCGTTAACTTCGTCTGTGAAAGGTTCTTTCAATGATATAATTTTCACATTGTGCATGTCATGTACTATTAATCTTGTCAATAGTCAAAGGCGGTCTTAAAAATCTCATTATGCCCTATATAGATGGAAGGAGGGAGTATGAATCCATGTTATGTCCGATTAATTTTTTTCGCTTTGTTGTATAATGCATGTAACCTACTCATACCAACATTTTAGTGCATTCCAAATGTCTATACTACCTCTGCAATTCGAACTAAATTTGAATTCATTTCTCTATTTCAATAAGAATCTACAATCATGATTGTTGCCAACTTCAACCATCATTCGTGTATTACCTTAATAACACACCACATGATTACTATAGAGATAGATATGAACTATGTGTACTACATGAACTCGAATTCTATTTTTTGAATACACTTGATGTTGATTCCAAATAATAGTATATTTGATGTACTAACTTTATATTCATAATCTAAACCATGTTCCATACGTACACTGTGTTTATCACACAAAATATAGTGCCCCGCCCCCTACATTATGACAAGTATTTAGACCTGAGTTGCAAAAGCCACACATTAGCCCAAATTATAATCAATGTTGTACATTATGATATCTTCTTCAAGTATCCATATCCACCTTTTCATAATGAATTATGATCTTTGTTCGTCTTTTACACCTTCACGATCCTCTTCTATTTGTAGCTAGCTAGCACTAACTTTCTATCATGCATGCACACGCCCGCCCCCTCACACACCCTTAGCGTCCCCTCCATTGCGCACGTTCATTATTTCTCTTTAGGTCGTCCACCAGCGGTGTGTGTAGGCCCCCGGCTCCTTCTTTCTGGCACACACCGGTCGATATATCTCTCTAGCCAAGTGTGCCTACAACAAACACATATATACTTCCCCTCTTCTCTTCTCACCGTCCATGCCCCCATATGTCCAATACGATTCCACGCAGGTGCACACTGCCGCCCCTCTTTTAATTAGTCACATGCTCGCATACTCCTCCCCCCTCGACATGGTAGGCCTCTCGCACCACCTCCTAGCCACACTCTCTCCCCATGTCTGCCTCTCCGGACCTTATTTGCTTCTAACACATGCAGGCGTGTATATGAACTGATCTCCCTACATATATCCAAGTCGACTATAATTCGTTTTCACCAAGCACCGATACACTTACTATCACGCCCAATATGCGATACTATCTTAAAGAGACTCGACGGTCCCACCAAGGATAGAACCGCATATTCAAACGCTTTTGCAAGGTGGATATCATTACATCAACATTACATAATAGATGGGGATACATACAAAAGGCATACAATGCCACATGAATACAACATCATCTTACATAAGAGCACCATCCGACTACGGATGAAACACAAACAGAAACTCAAACGACATCCACCCTGCTAGCCCAGGCTGCCGACCTGGAACCTATCCCCTGGTTAAAGAAGAAGCAGAAGAAGAACTCCAAAACAAGAAAACATCGCTCTCACGTCAAGATCATCGCATAACCTGTACCTGCAACTGTTGTTGTAGTAATCTGTGATCCACGAGGACTCGGCAATCCTATTACCATGGGTATCAAGACTAGAAAAGCTTAATGGGAAAGGAAGGGGTAAAGTGGTGAGGTTGCAGCAGCGTCTAAGCATGATATGGTGGCTAACATACGCAAATGAGAGCAAGAAGAGGAGCAAAGGAACGGTCATCAACTAGTAATGATCAAGAAGTGATCCTGAGCTCCTACTTACGTCAATCATAACACAGAAACCGTGTTCAGTTCCCGAACTCCGCCGAGAAGAGACCATCATGGCTACACACGCGGTTGATGCGTTTTAGTTCGTATCTGGTGTCAAGTTATCTACAACCGGACATTAACAAATTCCCATCTGCCACATAACCGTGGGCACGGCTTTCGAAAGTTTATACCCTGCAGGGGTGTCCCAACTTAGCCCATGATAAGCTCTCGCGATCAACGAAGGATATACCTTCTCCCAGGAAGACCCGATCGGACTCGGAATCCCGGATTACAAGACATTTCGACAATGGTAAAACAAGACCAGCAAAGCCGCTCAAATGTGCCGACAAATCCTGATAGGAGCTGCACATATCTCATTCCCAGGGCACACCGGATTGTCCAAACTTCCGGTAGGACATCCTAGAGTTGCCCCTGGTGGCCACCGGCGGCTGACAGGTTGGACCAACACTCACAACGAGCACTGGCCCCGGGGGGGGGGGGGTAAATAAAGATGACCCTCGGGCTCCGGAAACCCAAGAGAAAAAGGGCTAGGTGAGGTAAATGGTAAAACCAAGGTTGGGCCTTGCTGGAGGAGTTTTATTCAAAGCAAACTGTTAAGGGGGTCCCATAAATCACCCAACTGCGTAAGGAACACAAAATCTGGGAACATAACACCGGTATGACAGAAACTAGGGCGGCAAGAGTGGAACAAAACACCAGGCATAAGGCCGAGTCTTCCACCCTTTACCAAATATATAGATGCATTAATTAAAATAAGAGATATTGTGATATCCCAACCATAATCCTGTCCACCATGAAGCAACCTTCAACTTCACCTGCAACTAACAACGCTATAAGAGGGGCTGAACAAAGCGGTAACATAGCCAAGCAACGGTTTGCTAGGAAGGGTGAAAAGGTTAGAGGCTGACATGGCAATTTGGGGGGCTTGACGAGCAAATGATAGGTAGCGCAGCAAAGCGATAGAACGAAGCAACTAGCAAAGCAATGATAGTAGTGAGATCCAAGGTAGCGGTCATCTTGCCTGAAATCCCGCAAGGAATAAGAACGAGTCCATGAAGAAGATGAAGCCACGAAGATGAACCAAGTGTAGTCAAACGAATCCTCACGATCGCAATGAAACAGGAACTATCGAGAAGAAGCACACAACACGGTAAACACACCACACATGAACAAGGCATGATGCTCAACCAAGTATGATGCATGACAAGGCTACATGAAGCTACTCATGGCAAGAGATGATGCATACAAGAACAACATATCAAGGCAAGTTTAAATGAGGCCGGAAACAACATATAACAATTCCGGTAAGTCCTCATATGCAAATTTAGAAATTGGTCCAGATCTGAATAAACCTTATCTTCAAGTTGTTAAACAGCAAGTTAAGATGCACCAAGATGATCTACACGAGATTCTAGTCAAGTTACATATAAAGTTCATTGAAGTCGGAGCTACGGCCTAGAAGATATGAGCAAAACAAGTTAAACATGGCATTGATGCAAAATGCATACAAACATCAAGAAAACACCTCAAAACAAGGATGCAACATGATAATATGAAACTACATTCACTTCTAAGCAAGTTTCATATAGAGCACACTCAAAACGGAGCAACGGTTCAACACATACACTCTATACAAGTTTAAAGGACAAGCTGTCCAAAACAACAACTAGGCATCTAGCAAGCATCAAAACAATACGCTACAGCACCTCAACATAAGAACAATAGGCATGGGCATGAAGTACATGTAAAGCATGTCAAAACATGAACAGTGAGCTATCTCCAGAAACTACTAGAACATGCTCAAAAACACATGGCAAGATTGCAAATAATAACAGTTTACAGGCTTAGCAGAAATAACAACAGGTTGCAATGTTTAGAGCTATCAAAAAACATGCTACAGGAACTTATCATGGCAAACAAAGGCATGACATGAACCTACTAATTGCATAGAACAAAAGTCCCTTACTGACCATGAGCCAAAAGGGCAAAGAAAATATGATGGCACCCATGTAAACATAGCAAATGATGTGACAGATTCATACATGGCAGGAACAACAATAAGTAGGCATGTTGGTGAGCTTGAACCACTCACCACAGAGCAATACATGGCATGGAAAGGCAACCAACAACAAGAACACATGTTTGTGAAGCTAAGCATGGCAAGAGCAAGGTCATAGGGTGCATGGACACATGGCAAAAACTGCACTTAATGTTAACAGGCTGACATCAACATTATTTAGCAACTTTGGAGCACGATAACAACAAGCTACAACAGGCTATAAATGCAACCAGGGGCATGAATGGATAGAGCATGACATGTATAACAAATCATCCTTAGTGAACATCTCCAAATTAAACATAGAATGACTTGTAGCAGCAGGTTTAAATAGCATCATGATATAGCAGATTCAGCCTAGCAAAACAGCAACATCAAGTACCCTACTTCACGAGCTCGAAGCACTCAGTACAAGACTCACAAAAATACATGGATAGCACCACTAAAAAGATGGCATGACATACTTCAAAACACATGTAGGGCTCAAGTTCATAGGAGGCACACACAAAATGCAACAAAAATGACAAATCATCAAGTTCTGTTAACAGACAACAGATAACATCATATAGCACTCTTGCAACGATGATAATGGCATCAAGATGGACTCAAACAAACATGGCACAATGGAATGAAATGTAGAGTATCTCATGACGAACATTTTGATATATCATATGCATGAAATGGAGCTATGGATGCAGAGATATGGCATGATGAATAAGGCACCAAAATATGCAACAATTTCGGGACAGTGAAATATCGGGGTCAACCTTCGATTTGCACGGATATCGATGCGGCGGCGGATCTGGCCGGAACTTCATCGGAGTTGGAGGAGAGGCGGCCGGCGAGGTCGGGGAAGCTCGCCGGAGGAGGGGACGGCTGGATCCGGCCCTCCCGTGGCCGGATCTGGCCGGGGGCGAAGGAGAGGAGGCGCGGGGATGAGGGGCGGCGAACTCCGGCCGGCACGCGGGGCCGCGGAGAGGACGGCGCCGGCGGGGAGCTGCGGAGGCGGAGCGGCAAAGTCGCCGGCCGGCGCGGGACAAAGGCGGCGGCGGGACGCGCTCGGGCGCGCGGGACGGCGGCTGGATCCGGCGAAGCGGGGCACCGCAGTGGCGGGCGGCGGCGGTCGTGGCCGGCGCGGGAGGCGGGGGCCTCGTGCGCGGGCGGCGGGGAACGCGGGCCGGGAGGGCCCCGCGCGGGCCTGGCGGGCCGGCGGCGGCGGGTGCGGGGGAGAGAGAGGGAGGCACGGGCTGAGGGCGACGTGGCGCGACGCCACTGGCCAGGAGCGGCGGCGGGGAGACGTGGCAGCGCTGGATTGGCCGGAGCGAGGTGTCCGGCGGACATGTCCGGCGTGGATGGACATGTCCGGTGGCGCGAGGAGGAAGACTGCTAGGGTTTGAACCGGGATTTTCGGGGGGAGAGGCATATTTATAGATAGAGGGAGCTAGGATTGTCCAAATGAGGCACAATTTTCGCTCACACGATCGTGATCGAACGACGGAGAGCATGGAGGGGGTTAGGAGGGGTTTGGGCCACTTTGGAGGGGTGTTGGGCTGCAACACACACGAGGCCCTTCGGGCTACGCGGTTGATCGTTGGATTATTAAACGACCTCCAAATGGAATGAAACTTGACAGGCGGTCTACCGGTGGTGTACCAAGGCCGCTAGGCAAACCTCGATCGATTCCGAGAATGTTTAACACCCGCACATGAAAAGAGGCAAAAGGGGGACGCCGGGGGACATAGGAGTGCCGGATTGCAAAACGGACAACGGGGAAAATGCTCGGGTGCATGAGACGAACACGTATGCAAAAAGAAATGCACATGATGACATGGCAATATGCAACACGCAAGCACATGACATGGCAAGGATGGCGAATAACTGGCGGACACCTGGCGCATCGGATCCGGGGCATTACACTTACCTCGCTAGTTATGTCTCTCCTTTTCTCGGACACACGACGGTTGATCTTCCTACGTAGTTACGCATGCTTACCACAACCATATCTTCTCCCCTCATCATCCTTGAATACCTCCCGACCCGTCTCTCACACGCACGTGCATAGACAGACAGACATCCCCCGCCCTCTCTTATTGATATTGCACTCATACCCTCCGTTTGTCTAGCAGGCCTCTCCCACCATTTGTGAGACGCCACTCCACCACCAACCCTCCGACGCTCTACCTTTGTCTTTTCCCCAACCTTATTCCTCTGCTACACATATCCATGGATGTTGATCGATCTCCCTCAATACATAGCTAGGTCTCTCTCCTTCCCCGGACATATACTAGTCGACCAGTCTCTACCCCCCCACACACACACCGATAGTCGAATGTTCTAGGTAGGTATCCATGCCACAGAGAAGAACTGCACATCTGCCCTCTCAAATTCCAGTAGGCCAGCCGCCCTGTATCTTTGATGTGGGCAAACACAAATTCGATGGCACTCTTTATCGATCGCGCAGCCACACACTTCATCCCTGTTTTAAATTCTATCAATATCTCACGTCCATGACTTTGTTTCACACACATTGCATATGTTTCGTTTTTCTGATTGAGATATCATCAACAAATTGCCTCTGTTTCGCACAAACCATCTCTCTCACACCCACCCACGTACGTACCTGCACCTAAAGAAGAAATGCACACAGGACACACGTACTCACGTCTCGTTCCAGGCCACACCCGCGCGGGTACACTATGGAGTTCGTTTCTGTACGAAAAGGCAGCCCACGTGATAATTTGACGTGTGTAGCGTTTGTTTACTCGAAGGAGGGTCGGGTACCACGCCTAGAATATAAAATGATTACCGTGGGGAAAATGGAAAAATGGGTTTGTCTCTTGTGAATCTCGTCACACAATCTCACACAAGGCCGCCGTGGCCTCTCTCTCTCAGCGTTGGTCAGTGATCCGGCCGCATCCTGTCCGCCGACGAAAAGGAAGGATGTGCATCGTCTCTCCGTTCGACGGTGTTGAGGCAGCTCGTCCCGATCTGCAGTACCTGCTGTTCTCTCTGACCAAGCTCCGGCGCGGTAGGGCCTTCGCCACTTGCTCGCTGCCGCAGTATGGGCAGATCCCGGCCGCCGGCGCCCTCCTAGTAACATCCCGACGACCCTCAGGTACAGCTTCCTCCGGCCTTGCTCCACTGCCCATCTTCCCACGTTGCTGCTTGTGGATCTTCTTTAGTTGTTTGCTTAAATTGTATCTCAGCCGGTGTACTTTCCATCTTGCAATCTCGTCCTCAAACCATTTTTGATAAACCACCATGTGCTATCTTTCCCTTTTTACATGGAACATGCTTCTTTTTTGTCGGCGTATGTGTCTTCAACTTGTGTTATTGGGCAGTAATTGTTTCCTTTCAACCTCCTTTTGCAAACAGGGCTATCCATTTTCACCTCGTTGCTATTGCGACCTTTTGGTGAACTGCACAAATCACTTTTCTGAAGAGTGTTTTGTGCAGTTCCGCCAAAATGTCACACGGGCAACGTTTTTACATTTCTGTGGGACTGCGGAAAGGGAGATTGGTTTTGCTATCCTCCTCATCCAACTCCGTGCCTAATCTTCTCTGACAAGAAGTTAGTCCTAAAGAGAGATCGTAGAGGTGATCGGCTTCTATTTATGTGTGTTATGTTTCATCATCTAGTTCCACTATTATTGTAATCACACTGACTGTATATCTTTGCAAACAGGGATGGTCCGCCTGATTTTAGTGGAGCTGCACAAAATGATCGGATTGTGGTGTCCTTCATACACCTCTTTTTTGGCTACAGATCTGCGTGAAACTAGCTGCCAAGCATTGAACACTGTGCCAAGGAAATGGAGCCATGCCTACGAACATCATTGATCAATTTTTTTTCTTTATTTGTACACCTTCTCACAACTTTGTTTTCAGTTGTGATGTGAATATTGGCGCTGATCTGCGAACCATTGAGATGCATTAGCCATGGTAGTTTCATTTGTATTTGATGGAATGTTGTAACGAGATAATCTCGAGGCAAGACACATGAATCCTAAGTTGAAACCATTTTTTCCTGCGGGAACCAGAGTTGAAACCTTCATAGCATCACAGTACAAGTTCATCAAAATTATGCGTACATATAAACAAATCCTCAAGGATTGATAGCAATGCCAGAAACAATTCAACTTTGTTTCGCCGACATGTTGGACATCCTTCATCCGGCTCCACCTGCCATGCAGCAATATTGAGTGCACAACACAACTTCAGGGAAAGATTCACCCCGGTCATTGCGCCGCCGTAGTAATGACTAGTGAGCAGTCAAATCACAGAGCCCCACCTTCGCCACAGTAAGTTGCTCGGACGAAGCAACCATCATTTCTCTGTTCCTTGAATCCGCTGGTACTCCCATATTCCCACAGTAAAGTTGCTCGGGCGAATCAACCATCACTATATCCGCTCACGTGTGATGACCACAGGAGCTATCCATTCAGATTGCATGTTAAAAAAAATAAAGGTCGATAACTAATGCAGCAAACTTTCAAAAACAAAAACTAATGCGGCACCTCGGGCCAACGTGGCCAGATCGCATTTTGCACGAGAAATTACACACCATGTTTCGTTGACATGTGGTCCCGTTCCAACATATCAGTGAGACGACGACGAGTAGTAGGAGTATTTCTGAACCGACATGTAGGCTGGGGCGCCCCTTCATGAACCGTGGCAAACTGGCAACCGTCCACCGACGCTTCGCCTTTCCCTCTCGATTTGGAACTGCTATCGCACGCTCTTCCTCTCCCTCCTCCATTTTCCTTCAGCCCTTCATGCTTTCTTCTGCCATTGTTCAATCGTCTTCTCCATGGAGGGAAAAGGACGGAAACAACCCCGTTATTCTTGCCCTGATCTGAAAGATGACGTGGTGGAGGAACTCATTGATCGGTGCGACGTCATCACCTCGGCTAGCATGGCAGGTTTGTTCAAGCCCATTCTTGACTCAACTGATAACATGATTACAAGGAACCCAAGAGTCAAGGAACGGTTTGATCTCCCCTATCTTCTTCGCCGTGACCCTGATGACCGGCGCCGTCACGACGGAGGCCTCGCCCTGTGCAAGTTTATGCCACTTGATAATGATATGTATGATGTTAAGATGCCATCCCTTGAGGGCAAGGCCTAGGCAGGTGCAAATGGAGATTGGGTTGTTTACATTGGGTGCAACTGCGAGTGGGAACTTGTGAATGTGTACACTCGTGACCGGGTTCCACTTCCAAAAATCTCAGCAGACTGCCCAGAGGTTGAGCACACCGGTATTGTACGCACGTTCAAATACAATCATGGTGACTGTCTTCTACGAAAGATAGCAATTTCTCGAGTTCCCACCCGCTCTTGGAATTACAACAACTATGAAGTTGTTGCTATCTTCGACAAGCTTGTTACCGTCGTTGCTGGTTTGACTCGATGGACATTGCTCAAAAATCAGTTTCTGTACACGGATGAGTATTGTGATGCAATTGAATACGAGGGCCTTGTGTTTGCTGCCACCACTCGTGGCACCATTTTTGCATGGAATCGTTATGATTTCGGTACGTTTGTCTTCCACCGTAATTATAATTGTTTCATCCACATGCATGCGGGTTAGCAAGTTTCCCTTTACTAATTAACCTTCTTCCTGTGTTTCCAAGGTCCTGTGAAAATTCCACCACCTATACTTGAAAATTTTTATAACCAAGGGGGACATGACGACGGTGATGATCACGAGCATGAGGACGAGCGGCGCCCATATACTTGTTGGCGCCTGGCAACTAATTCCCATGGATCACCTCTTCTCGTGTGTATACAGCCCACTGATGATGTTACTGCTAAGGAAGCAGGTGTAGTCTCCCATGGTCGCACTCTCCGGACCTATTCCAACACCCGTTGCATGGTATTCGGGATGGATACTAGCGTGCTAGCACCAACACCTTCTCCCTGGTACAGAATTGATAGTCTTGGATAAAACTCGCTCTTCCTTGGACAAAACTATCCGATGATGGTAAAAGGCGATCCAACTGCTGTTGACACAATGTTACTAGCACCATTTGTGAGAAGCAAATGTGTCTATACCTCGGACATTAGTGTGGTTCCCTACCCTGGTACTGATATAGTAGGCCGCTTCAGCCTGGATAATCAGTCCTGCATTGGTCTCGAGATCGACAATAGATACCCCGTCCCAGAGAATCACTTGTGGTTCAAAGCAAGCGTTTCCAACGCCGAGGAATGGTTGAGTTGAAGTTCATTTCATTTCTTGTTATTTGTTGTGTGGTGAAAACTTTAGTATTTATAATGTATCCTCGTTGTCGATGTGGGTTGATGACCTGTTGTATGTAATAAAATGATATGCCTGTGATAAACTTACTAAATTTATGAATGGCTTTCGAGTTGCTTCTGTGAGTGAGTGGTGCGACGAGGAAAAAATATATTTTCCGAATACATAATTGTATGTGCATTGCAATAGGTTATCGGATGAGGCCAATCATCAACAATAGTAGTACACTATTTGTACTAGCTTCACATGCTTCGCGCATCATGCGGGTGTTTTTACTATAGCCATATTGTACTACGTAACCAGCACCTCGAATCCTCGATACTAGTAGTATATATAGTAAGTAGTAGGAGTAGTAGGGTGGCATGGGCCAGAACAAGCATTCATGTCTAGGAGTACGACACACGCCACCAACACGACTTCCATCTGACACCATATTTCTTGGAGTCTGTGCTAGAGTAATCTCTTCAACCTCATCGTTTCTCTAACTCAGCCATCGCGCCGCGGGCGAGGTGGGAGTTTGCCGATAGTCGGTTTCCTCAACTACGGTCCCACTTGTAAGGCCAACTCCAACGCTCTATCAATATATGGATGTACTCTTCCCAATACAAAAACTTGCATCCATTCTACTCCCTCCATTCTACTACCTCCGTCCTGGTTTATAGGTCCCCTTTGTAGTTTGTGTCAAATTTTTACTAAAGATTTAACTAACAAAATGTTAATGCATGTCAAGAAAAATTATCTCATTGGATTCGTATTTGAACATAGTTTTCAAAAATATAATGTTTGGTGACATGCGTAAACATTTTGTTAGTTTAATCTATGGTCAAAATTTGGCACGAAATATAATGGGGATCAATAAACCCGGACAGAGATAGTATTTGTCAAAATATATATGTATCTAGACATGTTTTAGTATATAGGCACATCCATTTTTGGACAAATGGAAGTCAAGTATTTTGGAACGGAGGGAGTACACAATGATTTTTTTAAGTTAGCACAACTAGTCTAATCCGAGAGCACAATCGAAGATTTGGTTGGGTTCTTCCTCCTTTTGCCGACACGTGGGACATCCAGCATCCAGGTCGTGTCATGAAAGAAAATAGAGTGGTAGTTGATAAGTTGAAGCCACGAGATGTGCATCTTGAGTTAAACTGTAAATAGAATCTTACTACTCTTGAGTAACTCCAAAAGGGGCCACCGAAGATCTTTCTTGGATTTGTTTTTCATCACCAGCACGTCGAGGTGAAAGATGTGCAGGTTTAGTGGGTCCTCTTGCGTTTTCACTGACATGTGGGGCCGCATGTGAGCAAACAGACGATGGGCTCCGCGCGTCCGCTGGCTGGCTGACAAGAGAGATAGAGGAGTGCTGAGCACAGACTGCAGGAAATTTGTTCTACGTAACCAGCACCTTGATATTCGCGTGTGGTTGTTTCTAGAATAAAAAAGGAGGTACCTCTACTTATGTTACTCCCACTATGCCTAGCCTAAGGTTAGTAGGTGACCTTGCGCTTGGCTCTTCGCCTCTTCCGGAAGTCGATGGTTCTATAGTAGTGCTTCTGGCAATCTGACATCAAATGAACTGCTGCACGTCCACCGCTTGTAAGCAAAAGTTTCTCCTCGTGCTGCAAGCCACCACGCACGCGTTGGCGAGGGAGAAGGCGTAATCAAGCTTCTCGTCGTTCTGCGAGTTGACGGGACACATCAAAGTTATTTACTAGTAGCACGTACTCTCTCCAAAAAAGGGCTGACCATGTCATTGCTACCATCCCGTGCTCCGTTGTTGAGTACGTGCACTATTCACATGCCATTCACGTGCCATCGAGGAGAAAAAATATTGTGTAGGTGCCATCGAAGTGCATGACTCACTTACAGAAAAGGGTTTCCCCCCGCTTCCCCCCCCCCCCCGCATGACTCACTTACGCACTTCTTATCTGATTATCTCCATTTTCTTGCATGACACGTGCACCTTGATGCTAGATGTCTCGCGTGTTGGGAAAAGGATGAACAAAGCTCACGTAAAAGAAAAGAGTTGAAGAGCATAGTTTCCCGACGACCGAGGAGGAGCAAGGAACCTCGCGGTGGAGCGTCTGCAAGGAACCTTGTGCGTTTTCCCCTGTTTTTTGCCGCATGCCCACCTATAAACAACTAAAAGAACATGAACTTTTCGCTAACCACTAGAAACGGTACATCAGGATGCTAAGTTGAAGATGTTTTATACTCCCTCTGTTCCCAAATATAAGTCTTTTTAGATATTTCAATAAGGGACTACATACGAAACAAAATGAGTGAATCTACACTCTAAAATATGTACACGAGCGAACGCACTAACTCCATCCGATCCAACTCATGCACATACGCGCACAGCATGGAGCACACACCGCACGTACACAAGACGTGCATGCACACACGCTCGGCCGCAGAATGCACGTGAATAACACATGCATGCGCACACACTCGGATGCATGGAGGCGTGCGCCATCCGCGGTGACGTCCGGTTCGTCGTGCTATGGAGAAGCTCGCACGCAACGGCGCATACGCATCTCTTGCAGCACCTCTTTGCCGTCACTGCTCAACTACTAGTCGGAGACGAAGACGACCGCAGCCTCGGCCTTAGAGCTAGCACCGATGGAAAAACACGCACGCTGCATGCACACGAGCACATAAGGAGTGCCCACGACGTGGTGGTGGTGCGTCCCCAGTCGCCTCTACTCCTTCTGCGCATGTTGTCTATCAACGCGGCTGCATGCTAATGATGATGTGGGTGAGATCTTCTAGGACTCAGATGATGACGAGGAAAATTATGAGATACAAGGTGACGTACACCGTCAAGGTCCACGGTCAAGGGGGTGCTAGCAAGTGCTTAGATGTGGTTAGAGCAAGTACAATAGAGCTGAGTCAGCGGGCTATAAGGAATAAATAGTAGTATATTTCTGCTTAGTTGGAGGAAAGAGAAGAGGAGAGAGAAGGTAAGCGGGCTCTTCGTGAAGAGCCAGCTCTAGCACATGCTCCTAGGCACTTTGTAGTACATGTTGACTATAAGATGGGCTGTAGGCTTATAGCCAGCAACTGGCTATACTACTAATGCTCTTTAGATGAGGTGCTAAGTGCATTAAATGGCTTAGTAACTCAAGGTTTCAATGCATATGTGCTTAGTTTATTGGTGCCACATCATATTTTATGCCTACGTGGCAGGTTTAGTAGCTATACATGGTGGAGCACTGGGGGAGGCCAAGGCTGGTCATAGTGGGGAGTAACTTGTACTGTAACATATTACTATGTTACTCTAAACATCTCTATAAACCGGAAAGGAGGGAGTAGTAACATACACTAGTGTCATATGCATAGTATGGGAGCACATGATATTTCCCCGTCCGGACCGATCCCAAGTTGGCTTCTCACCTTCTTGGCCCAACAAAGACCCCTCCCCCTCTCGCGCGTGCTTCCTGCTCGGCGCCAGCTGAGCTGGCCGCTCCACATTGATGGCAAGTCAGGGCGACGCGACCTCTCACTGCTTCCACTGTTGAAGCGGCGTGCCGACCGAGGGCACCGCCCGCTGCACGCCCGGCATTTTCGACTACACAGTGGTAGTAACTTTTAGAGCAAGTACTACTATAATTAGATGACATAAGCAGGCTATAAGGATTTAAATATAGTATTTGTTCTTAATTGAAGGAGAGAGAAGAGGAGAGAGAAGAGAAGCGGATTGTAAACGTGTAGCCGGTTGTACTCCAACATACTCTACTTTGTGAGACAAAAGGTGGGGCCATTATTAATGATATTGTATTTATACTAAAGGGACTAACGGACGCCTTAATTACTCCATTTTTTTAGACAAACCTTGGTGGGGCTATTATTGACTTTTTTTGAGCTATTATTGACATGGACGTGGGGTTTGGGGGCCAAAGGCCTACTATTATACTGCGACCTGACATGCTCTACCCTAGCCGCCGCTATATCATATGGTTTCGCACCGTTCCAGATCTTAGCGCCGCCACGCAATTCTTCTCCAGCCCTCCTTCCGGCGTGCACCGTGAGAAGGGACAGCAGTCCTCCGAACCCCGCCTTTCGTGATCCTGTACGGGAGAGGGGCAATCTGGTTTTTGGGGAGCACACTCCTTTGACTGCTGCCAGCGACGACTACCTCAACGACAGCCTTCTTCCCCGACCTCGGTAACCTCTTCATCAACGACATGAGTGACAACATCAACCACATCGGTTTTGCTCCCGCTGTACAGTATGTGATTCTGTCCTCCTGGTTTAGTCTGCATCATTACTTTGATGTTTGCAATTGTCGTCATGATCTATTTACTGCTGATTTGGATTAAATCTCATACTAAATTGCTCATATATTCAACAATCCAATCCAAAAACCTGATCACAGACAATTTACTCCGAGTTGTTTTGCTGCACTTTTGAAGCCGCCTACTTTTAAGGGGGTGCAATATAAAAGGTGGCGCACAAGAGGAGTATATTGGTTTCAGATCATGTGCTGCTATGACGCCACTAATGGTAAGCCTGAGGGCGATCTTAATCCTACACCACAGGAAGCTTTTCAGAACATGGATACCCTCTTCAAAGCCGCCCTGCTGAGTTTTCTTGACGATTCCATTGTGGGTTCGTATATGTTGTTTGACAGCAGCAAAGACATGTGGACTGCGCTCGAAGCCACGTTTGGGCCCTCGGGCGCTAGCAACGAGTTGTACGTCATGGAGCAATTCTGTGACTACAAGATGACTGATGAGCGCTTTGTTGTTCAGCAGACTCATGAGATACAGTCACTCTCTAAGGAACTTGAGTACTTTAAGTGTGTGTTGCCAGACAAATTTCTTTATGGGACCATCATTGCCAAGCTTCCACCTTCGTGGAACAATTTTGCTACTTCTCTGAACAACAAGAGACATGAGTTTTCTATTTTGGATCTCATTAGCACTCTTGATTTTGAGGAGAAGGCGAGAGCAAAAGACACACGTGCTCGGGTCGCCGAGGGAGCTTCTAGTGCCCACATGGTACATGAGAAGAACTTCTAGCCCAACCAGCCCCAAAACAACAAGAACAAATCTCAGGGGAAAGGCAAGTTTGATGCAAAGAACAAGCCGTCACATTCTACCAACTTCAAGAAGAATTCTCATAACGGGAAGGGATACAAACCTCAATTTTGGTAGCACCGCACAAAATTTATATGGCTGCATCTACCTGCTGTCAGCTAACCTCATGGTGCTCCAGGTATTCCTACATTCATAACTAGGTACAATGACCACCGCAAGATGAAATTAGCTTATTCGTACGTTGACTTGCTGAATGCAGTGCGGAACGATCCTGTCATGTCTAGAGGAGCAAACAAGCAGTGCAGCCGAAGGTGGAAATCAACCAAGGACTTATGAAATTATATGTAATCTTCCTCAGGCAGGTCAGTGTCCCCTTCATCCAGATGATCGTGTTTTGTCATGCCGAGCTATTGATATGTGCTACTGTTTTGCAACACCGTTTAAGTATAGCTACTATTTTCCTATCTTTTCAGATTCAGGACAAGGAATAGGATATTAGGGGAACTGCACAATATGGACCCATGTTGAGTCATCTCTATTGCCTCATGTGTTTGCTGCAAATGTGTCAACATCAATTGCAAGATGAGGCAGCTAGATAGCTGTGGAGTTGCCAACATGCTCAAAGTGCTCGCAACATTGAGAAGAAACAAGCATGCCCAGGAAATTAATGCGTGCGTAGGGAGGCCCTTTGCTCAGAGAAGCATCGACTGATTTTCTTTATTTCCACACCTTCTCACAGTTTTGTATATTGGTTATAGTATGGTGAATTATTGAGATGCATAGACATGCTGAACTTTTGTTCTTCTGAATGTTAGTTTAATGTGAGTGTCTGCATCCAGTACCGCATCCTCTAATTTGGTGGATGCACACAGAGAAAATAAATCTCCTTAATTTACTCCATAACCACCCTATTAAATAGGCCTCGTAACAAACCAGGCGCATGCAGTGGCCGGCGGGCACATGCATCCTGCATGCATGGCCAGTCATGTAGCAACGCAAAAGAAGAGAGCGGTTCTTGGGAAAAAGCGAGTAGTTAGTGCAGCGTGCCTTATAAACACGAACAGCTCGCTCTGCCGCTTCCGTCTCCCCACCCAATTCCCCCCGCTCCCCAATCTTCCTCACTCGTCTAGAAAAACCCGCTCACCTTCTTCCTCACTCGTACAGAATACGCCTGCTCCTCTTCTTCCACTCCTACAGAAATCCCCAGCCCTCCTTCTTCCCCACTCGCACTGCCACTAGGCTCGTCTCTGGCTACTCTGCTCAAACCCGTGAGCTCGGTGCGACACCCACAAGGAAAATGGAGTCGGCTGGCCCCAGCGCCAAGAAGATGAGGCTCCCGCTAGTGGTGACGCCGGTTTGTAGATCCCACACCCGGTAGCGCAGGGAGAAGCGGCGAGCCCCCCCACCCGAATCTGAGGAATCGGTAGAATCTCTGGTGGACCGCATCAGCAATCTCCCGGACGTCATCCTTGAGGAGATCATCTCGCTTCTCCCCACCAAGGATTGCTGCCGCACACAAGTCCTCTCAACTCGGTGGCGCCCTCTATGACGCACCGCGCCCCTCAATCTTGACTGTCGTCAGATATCTATCCTTCGTGAATTTGATCTCATCAGAGCCATCATCTCTTCTCACCAGCAGGGCCCCGTTCAATGCCTCTGCATCCCCACAAGCTACCTGCTATCCATACCCGGCAAGGTGGACGCTTGGCTGACATCCCCTGAATTCGGAAAGCTCCAGCAGTTTGAGTTCTACCATTACTACGAAAGTTTCATACCACGAACATACCAAGAATTTGTGTCCACACCACCGTTGTCCATCTCGCGGTTTTCCTCCTCTCTCCACACCGCCACCTTCGCCCGGTGCCATCTACCATACGATCTGGTACAAATGCTTCGACTCCCACTGCTAAAAAAACTCTTGCTTGTGGTGGTTTATCTGTCGGAGGCCTCACTGCACAACATCCTCTACTCTAGTTGCCCTGCCTGAAGCGCTTGCTAATTGTTTTGGGAATTGAAATCGGTATCAGTTGTCTCCAAATAAAGTCGCCTCACCTTAAAAGCATTGGAATTTGTTTTGAAGGACAATAGCTCATCATCAAAGATGCCCCTTCACTTGAAAGGTTGCTCCTTCATAATTGTTATACACCTTCAGAAATAACTGTCGTCTTTGCGCCCAAACTGGAGACCTTGGGTGTAATTCGTGACCTGTTTAATAATCACAAGGAGTTGGTGTTTGGCTCCTCACCTTTTCAGGTACCATATATTATCATCTACACATTTTCAATCATATGCTGCATTTTTCATTTATGCGCATAAGTTTCATATCATCCCGGGGTACACTTTGGGTACTAATATTATGTTATATGCTCAATGAAGAGTTCGTCCATTGATAGCCTATCAATGCTGCTAGATTCTGTCAAGATCATATATATCAGAATGTATAGTTTTGATTTGGACATAATTATTGGCTTGCGGCGATGCTTTCGATCTCTGGAGAATTTATACATAGAGGTGATGATTTCATGCACATTGAAAGCCCGTATATATTGTATTAGAATTAACTGTTCAGTTGTCGTTCTTTCGACATACTCTTTTTTCAGACCTTAACTGTTTTCAATCTTCATGTCTACTTAGGCAGAACCACATGGGAAAAAACATATAACCAATTGTTGGTGTAATAAGCACAAGGATTTTCTCAGTTCTCATGACATTCGTTTGAGGACAATAACGATGGGACGATATGCATCCAACCAGGCAAACAGAAGCTTTGTCACATTCTTCCTGTTGAATGCGAGGTTACTATTGTCCATGAGGCTTAATTTTTACAGCAAGAGATTTCTCACGGATGAACATGTTGAACAGCAAAAAAAGAAGTTTTAGGTGGACAAATGGGCTTCTAAACGTGCTCGGCTTCTATTTACAACAAGTTGTAGACATCCTAAAATAATTTTTTTTGCACAGGATGTTGATTTTATGGATCAGACCGATCCATTTGTTTGTGACTGCAAAAAAGAGTGGTTGGGTTAGATGTTACTGTCATGTTCAATCTGGGTTTTGTCTAAAAATTTGATGAACAATTAATCCTTGGGCTTTTTGTACCATTTGTATGGTTGACTTGCATGTTGTTGCCCTCGTACTCCCCTAGACCTGCCACTACACTGCCGCATCTTTTATGGCTGCTATTCGTTCCCGTCCGAGGCCTTGCTGTCATTCTCCGCCTTGGTTAGCTCGCTGTGCTCGCCACCGTCTGGTGTTGTCAACATGGTCAACAACCAAGAGGAATCAGGAGATGACTGTACGTGGAGAGGCTGACAGTAGGGACCCACCAGGGTCATTGCATTTCGCAAGCAGGTGCCGCGTTATTACAAGCCAAAACAATACTTCCTCCTAATTGTTTGACAACTAGGTTCCACGCCATTGTCAATGTAGTCAATAAACGAGAAAATTACACAAGGAGTGGATAACACCAGGGACCCAGCAGCTCGCCCAGTTGTTTTTCAGTTTCAGAGATGGGAGCTCAACTGCGCGCTATGCGGGGGCAGTGGCACGTCTAGCCCATGCTTACGCTTTTATTAAGCACATGACGAGCCCAGTTGATATTTTTTTTTCTTTTTGAAATTGGCTAGCCCAGTTCTTTTTTTTGGAGACCAAAACCGAGGCCTACTTGCTTTTCTCAGCCCTGCTGGGCTGCAAATCTTTCAAGACGAGTAGGGATAAGAAATGGGCTTCCCCAGAAAACGGGCTACACGTTGTAAGAAATGGGTTGTAAATTTTTAAACCAAAGCCAACCGGCAATTGCATTAAAATATCATTTTTTCCAGGATTTCTCTACTCTCTACTCTTATAAAAACCAAAGCCAACTGGCAATTACATTAAAATATCATCTTTCCACCCCACAAGATAAACTACTCATACAAATGCATCTTCATGTTCCGTGCAACGAACGAGCATCTTGCTAGTTAAGATTCTAAATTTCATTCATTATTTTTGCGGAGAATTGTTTTTTGAATTTTATTTTGATATAATTTTTTGAAAACTATTTTTAACGTGACTCGAAATTTCGTGATTAAAAGAGTTCGGACCCCACCGAAATATGCAAAATTTCGTTGAATTTTTTAGCACTGCCCAGAATATATGGTCTGTAATGCTAATAAAAAGAATATGAGCTTCAAATATCCTTAAGAATTAGCAAATGGGCTGTAAATTATTGAAAATAATGGCTAATGGGCTGTATGCTGTTTTCCACAGATTTGGAGGCTAACTTCTAGGCCTACTAGGTTGACGATGACGCTGTCCTAATTTTTTTTTGACGCATACGCAAGGCTTTGTCAACTTAGTCAACACACAACAGTGACTGTTGGATGTCCATCCAACGGCCGCCGTGCTTCTTCAGTCTCTGATCTTCCTACTCCAGCCGCCCAAACCAGCGCCGGCGGGACTACCTGCTCCCTCCTCCCATGGCTGGCAGTGCTGCCGCCAGGCCAACCCTCTAACCACCCACACATCCTGTTATTTTCCGGCGACGTCAGCCTCACCCCGCAGCCGACCAGTCAGCACTCGTTCTCCCCTCAGCGTGGGCATCTGCTGCAGTGGCTTCGCCGGCTCCGGGTGGTTCTCTTCCTGGGCCCCGCCCTCGTCCACCACGTTTGTGCTCTCGGCGCGGCGAGGTCAACATGGTCAACAAACAACAACCATCGGAAGAGGCTTACAGTAGGGGCCCACACAGGAAAATGCCTCCTTATTACGCGCAAAATAATGATTCCTCCACCTGATATCTGGGACCCATCGGAAGGGTCTCCGTATTCCGCGAAAAAACGTTCCCCCCACTATCAGCTCGGACCCACCGGACATGCCTCCTTACTACGCACAAAAAAATGAATACTCGCCCTGCTAGCTGGGACTCACCTTAGTGGGAGGCTGACTTGTGGGCCTACTAAGTTTATGGGGACGGAGGGCTTTATCAACTTAGTCAATATGAACGACTCTAGCTCCAGTGATGGTACGATGTCCATCCAACGACCATAGTGCTTCTTGAACCTCTGGTCTTCGTGCTCCAGCCGCCCAAAGCAGCGTCGGTCGTGCCGCATGCTCCTACCTCCCGTGGCCGGCTGTGATGCCGCGGAGGCCTCACCGCCCCCTACTACTCCCACCGCTGGCCAGGCCATCGCTCTACTCACCCACACCCCCTGTTATTCTACAGCGACGACAGCCTCACCCTCGTACTCCTCTTCACGTGGGCATCCACTGCTGCGTCTTCCCCGGCTCCGCGCCGTCCCCTTCCTAGGCCTCGCCGTCGTCCACCGCTGTGGTGCCCTCGACGCGGCGTGGTCAATGTGGTCAACGACCGACTTCCATTAGAAGAGTACTATGCGTGGAGAGGCTGACAGCTGGGTCCACAGCGGCCGCAAGGAAGTGCCTCCTTATCAAGCGCAAAATAATTATTCCTCCACCTAACAGCGGGGACCCACCGAACAGGCCACCATATTTCGTGAAAAAAACGTTTCCCCTGATTGCTGGGACCCACCAGCTACATCTTCGCACACAAGGAAGTGCGTCCGGGCAAAAAAAAAAAGATTCACCCCCTGACTACTAGGACCCACCAGCTACATCTTCGCATGCAAGGAAGTGAGTCCGGGCAAAAAAAAACGATTCGCCCCCTGACTACTGGGACCCACCAGCTACATCTTCGCAGGTAAGGAAGTGCCTAACAGTCGGGACCCACCTGGTCGAAGCATATGTAGTGTTGTCATTCTGGTCGCGAACGTGTATGTACATACTGGTCGTAGTAGAGGCGCGCACGTACACGTACGTACAACGGCGAGGGTGCAAGAAAGAAAATACGGCCACGTACGTACATACGGGCAGGGTCTCGAATGCCTACTCACGCATACGTACATGGCTGGGTCAGAACGGAGAAACAACATCGTCGTCGTGTTCATGGGGAGGCAACAGAATGCGCCATGTTCATCGGGAGGCAACGGAACGCGTGGGAGCCAACCAGCTGGATCGGAATGGAATGAGTGGTCGTGTTCATCGGGAGGGCTTGGACAGAACAGGCGATGGAAACGAGGCCTGGCGTACCGCACAACGGAGGAGACGGCCTTGTGTTTGACCGGCCATGTTCGAAATGGGATCTTGTTCATCGGGAGGGGTCTGGCGTACCGCAAAACGGAGGAAACGGACCTCCTACGGTCAAAACGGGGGTCCTGTTGATCGGGAGGGGTGTGGCGTACCACAAAACGGACAAAACGAACCTCCTACGGTCAAAACGGGGGTGCTGTTGATCAGGAGGGGTGTGGCGTACCGCAAAACGGACGAAACGGACTTGTGTTGGAGCGCTATGGTCGAAACGGGGGTCCTGTTCATCGGGAGGGGTGTGGCATACCGCAAAACAGACGAAACGGACTTGTGTTGGGGCGCTACGGTCGAAACGGGGGTCCTGTTCAGCGGGAGGGGTGTGGTGAACCGCAAAACAGGACTCCACGGGATACTGTTCATCTCCACCGTCAACCTCCTCCAGCCTCCACGGGCTACCATCGACCTCCTCCAGCCTCCACGGGCTCCTGTTCATCCAGCCTCCACCGCGCGCTACTCCACCGGCTACTGTTCAACCACCCCTCCACGGGCACCCCTCCACCGTCTACTGTTCATCCAGCCCTCCACTCCACGGGGTCCTGTTCAACCACCCCTCCACGGCCACCTCTCCACTCTCTACTATTCATCCAGCCCTCCACACCACGGGTTCCTGTTCATCCAAAGGCAACGCCACCGCTCACTGTTCATCCAAACCCCCCTGCAATGCTCACTGTTCATCCAATCGATCGGCTTCAGTTCGCAGCAGTAGCGAAGGAATTGCTCCATCGGGTTCAGTTAATAGCCATCGATCGATCGCTCGGGTTCAGTAACACATAGCTTGCAGTGCAATCGCTCGGGTTCAGTTAGAGCCCAACGCCTCGCTCGGCTTCAGTTAGAGCCAACGCCTCGCACACACGCGCATACCTGTACGAGAGAAACGCGCATCGCTCTCCCACCGTAACTGGCAACTCCCTGAAATTTTCCTCCCCCTCACTTCTACCACGGTTTTTCCGTCATGGACGGCCCAAAGAATGTCATGCAACTGCGTCTCCGGCCCGCCCAAGACGAAAAGCCCATTTTCTGTCATGATTTTTTGTCATAGAAGTAGGAGCCCACCACATCTATGATGATACCAGGATTTGTCACAATTATCGTCATAGAAGTGTCATATGTATGACAGGAAAAAAATTTGTTCGGCACAAAATGTCATGGATGTGTCTTTTTTTTGTAGTGTTACTAGGTGTTTGTTCTGATGCCTATGTGAACAGAACACTTTTATTTCTTGTTTTCTTTATACTGAGAAGAAACCTTGTGAAGGTTTAGGGAAATAGAAGGGCTCACCAACAAAAGCCACTAAAAAAGTTTAGAATAATATTGGGGAGGATCAAGTGCAAGAATACAAAAAGTTCAGAGTTGAGAAAGCGGAAAAGTTCATAGGCCTCTCATGTTCACAAACGCATGCCGCTGGCCACTAGAGATGTGCGGCCGCCATTGCCCATCCAAAATCACAGTGCCTATCGAGTTTCTTTGTCAAAAGCTTGCATCGATGGCTAACTCCGTACTATTACTTTACCTACTATTATGCTAATGTTGTACTGGTGCTCTTGCTTATTAAGGCATGCATCAATAGTCAATCTTGAACTGGATGTGCTATTGTATGTCCGGTGACTGGAGCGTTTGTTTAATGGATGTGTTCTTTGGCTGAGGATGTCAACGTTATGTTGTTTTCATACTTTCAACAAAAAAATCTATAAGTTCAAAATGTATAACCCTATAAGTTCATTGAAAAATAGAAACAAAAAAAAATAGTGCATGAGCAAGTAGCCGCCCCGCACTGGACGTCAACATTATGATGTTTTCATACTTTCAGCTCACATTGTAGCTTTTTTTCAGTTCAATGGATTCCAAAAAGGAAAAAAATTGTGGATGGGTGATGAATCAACTTCCTGTACTGTTGTGCCATGAGCATTGGACGACCCCGACCACCGGCACCACTGCTTCCCAACCTCCTGCTTGCATCGCCATCTCCCGGTGGGGCTCTACCGCCGAAGCACCCTGGCCGTTCACAGCCACCACTCCAGGCCATTCACGCCACCACCCCAGACCGTTCATTGTCAGCAGCACCCTGGATCACCAGGTCGTTCAACGCCACTCTGCTGTATCCTCTTCTAGCCACTCTAATCTACACCCTCAGTACAAGCCGATGCATCGCCAAGGTACACTGGAATGCATATGTGTTACTTTTGTGGTGATGATTTTGGGAGTAAACTATGGAAAATTTAACAAGAGAAAATATGCGTTTAGATCACTAAAGTAGTGATCTAAAATGTTCTTATATTTTTTTACAGAGGGAGTACTCAAGTCCATCTTGCAAACCAGTAGCAGTTCTATAGTGCAAGCATGCATCAAATTAAAAAAACCAAACCTGACTTGAAGCAGATTCATATCTGAGTGTTTATTCCGTAGCTCATCTATACTCATATAAGCCCATGCATATCTGGGCGTTTATTACTTCCAACTCTGAAGCTTGACATGCATATTTGGGAATGGTTTCAGGTACTAGTTTGGAACTATATCTAACCCATACTATAACATATTTCAGCAGCTCGATAGGTGTTGCGGGGTTCGGTTCGACGATGACAGGATTCCCTTTTATGTTTTCGAGTTGTCAAATAAAACCAATTTTTTTGGACATGCAGCACTCAAGACGTTCACCCTTACCACCACAAGCCGTTCACCTCTGTCACACGAGGCCGTGCGACGATGCAACTATCAGAATGTTCACCTCTGCCACAGGAGGGCGATGCAACGCTAAGAATGTTTTGTTCTTTTACAGTACATGTTTTGTGTGCTTTTTAGTACACCTACTTAACTATTCAATGTCCAATTTCCCCTCTTTAAGTGTTCTTCCTATACCACAACAGGAGTTGTGTGTTATGCCTTAATAAGCATTTGAGAAAACCTTGTATGGATCGAAACTAGCATATGTTCTGTTCTATTATTATTGTAAATGAAGCTCCACTTTTGTTTTGTTTGAGGTTACTTGACATAAAAATCAGTATATGTTCTATTGTAAAAACATATCTAAAAGTGTCATGATGCATGAAAGCAGAAATCTGAAAATACACTCAGTTCAGTTCCTATATTTTATTTCAGTTCAATTTAGAACTATTTGCAACTGTTCAGACTCGAGTGTTCGTATATTTTATTTCAGTTCAGTTTAGAAGTATTTACAACTGTTCAGACTTGAGTTTACAACGGAAAAACATTTGGAAGTTTAGCAAGCGAAAATACTTGTTAGTTTCATTTAAAAAGTGTCATATAGTTCAACTTTTATATATAATAAATTCATAATGAAATGTGGGAACAACTCAATATGTGTGTGTGTGTGTGTTAAAAACATAACAGTACAGAGAAAAGTTAAAAACATAACAGTACAGAGAAATTTGGTACGTACTCGTCGAAAAAATTGCATCAGTTCGAGAGGCACGGGAAAGAAAATTTGGTGTCAATAAAGTTCGAGGGAAAAATAACTTTCAAAAGAAACGTGAGAAGCTCACAAATTAATTCCGTGACATTGACGTCCAAGTTCTACAACTGATCTGTACAAACAAAAATGGTGGTCCGTTCTACAAAGGAAAATTCGTTTAATTAAAAATATTGATCAGTACAAGTTAAAAACGGTGGTCCGTTCGGAATAAAAGAAACGACAAAATTTCAGATTGTAAAATTTCAAGCAAAAGGAAACCCCATGCAATTCAAATGGTAAAAGTACAAGTCATAAAATAAGAGAAGTCCAGAACATCGTTGTAAAAAAATGTTTAGCTAAAAATAAATAAGAAAGCATTTTCTTTTTGAAAAAAATATCCTTCAGTTCGATGATATAAACCATGCAAGTACAGGGCCAACGATACAATAACATTCAGTTCAACAATATAAACCATGCAAGTTCAGGGCTAGGATACAGTAAACCGTTGAAAATTTACGAGAAAAATATTATGCAAAAAAAAACAGAGCAAAGTCTAGTTACTGAAAACACGCTTAGTACAAACCCATGCAAGCATCAGTACAAGTACCTTTTTTTGGAACCATTTAAAATTACTCTACAAAAAATAGCTCAGTACAAACATACACATATATCAGTACGACTACTCTGTTTTTCAGACGAGAAAAGAGCAGGATCCGTCATGTCGTATTCAAGATTACTCTTAAACGGTTGCGAAGTAGAGAAAATGTTCAACATGACTAAGTTTCGCATTTTCGATAGCTATCCAACGGTATATTATTTGCCCCATTTCGACAAACTTTTCAAAAAAAACGCGTTCAAAACCAATTTTAACTGTAAGGAATTAGAAAAAACTTTCTATACGCAAAAGTTGCGCATTTTCCATAGCTTTCCAACGCCGTATCATTTGTGTCAATCTGACAAACCGTTTGCAAAAAACAGTGAAAATACATTTGGCCCAGAATTTCACCGTTTTTCAAATTACTTTTAAATCATATAGAATTTGAAAAAAATAGTAGATATATGGAAGATGCGGATTTTCACAAGCTTTCCAACGCCATATCATTTGCTCATTTCCAACAAACCGTTTGAAAATTAAGTCCAAAATACGATTCACGTTTTCAGTTTTGAAAAAAAACGGTTTTTTCAAAACTGCTCTTAAATAATAACTTTTTTGCAAAAACAAATTATAAGATTGTAATGTCGATGTCAAGAGCTTTCCAACGATATATTACACGCCCCGTTTCGACAAAAATAATTGAAAAAAAATTGAACTAAAGAAGACGATTTCTAACAGCAATAGAAAGCATCAGTTCAACCGCTCGAATTTCATCAGTTCAACCGCTCGAATTTCATCAGTTCAACCGCTTGAATTCATTAGTTCAAGTAGGGTAACAGAATAATATTCTGTTACGCGTAACAGAATAGCCCAGATGTATATAGACACACACACACACACACACACATAAGACTCAAAATAGTTTTGCTTCTAGACTCAACAACGCCAGCGGTTCGATCAAGTAGGGGCTCCTAAGTCGGGATGGCTCTGATTACCAACTTGTAACACCCAATATGCGACTATACTCCACACGTGTCGAGGCACGACTTGGGGCATAAGCGCATATTGGTATGGTCGCAAGAGTGGTTGTATCTTTGCGCATCTCATGTACTGAATGGATAGAATACGAGTTTTGGCTTACAGTCGTCACAATGTCACACAATTATCATCAAGTAATACAATCAATTAAGATGAACACAAAGTCCGACTATGGATGAAATCAAACAAATAAAAAGCAGCCACCCAAGCTAAGTCCTGATCGACCCTACTGGGCACCACTACAGATTGTCTAGAAAGGAAACATAGTAACGACCACGGTCTTCGTCGAACTCCCACTTGAGTTAAGTGGCATCACCTGCATCAATCTCGTCGGTATGTGCAACTGTGTTTGTAGTATCTGTTGAGCCACGGGGACTCAGCAATCTCAAAACCCACGATAGCAAGACTATTTAAGCTCATGGAAAGGTATGGTTATATGGTGGATTTGCAGCAAGCACTAAGCATTGTATGGTGGCTAGCTTATGAATACAAGAAAGATGAGAAACTACGCAACGGTCGCAAACTA
This sequence comes from Triticum dicoccoides, assembly GCF_002162155.2. Taxonomy (NCBI): domain Eukaryota; kingdom Viridiplantae; phylum Streptophyta; class Magnoliopsida; order Poales; family Poaceae; genus Triticum; species Triticum dicoccoides. The sequence goes on along the minus strand of NC_041383.1, from coordinate 312,009,346 downwards.
GTAATGATCAAGAAGTGATCTTGAACTACTTACGTTCAAACATAACCCCACCACGTTCTCTTCCCGAACCTCGTCGAAAAGAGACCATCACGGTTACACACGAGGTTGGTGTATTTTAGTTGAGTCTTGTTTCAAGTTCACTACAACTGGATATTAAAAACTCCCATCTGCCACATAACCACGGGCACGGCTCTCAAAAGTTTATAACCTGCAGGGGTGTCCCAAGTTAGCCCATGACAAGATCACGATCCGCTAAGACAATCCTCCATCTGGAACACCCCGATCAGACTCGGGATCCCGATGCACAAGACATTTCGATAATAGTAAAACAAAACCAGCAAGACCTCCCGACGTGCCCACACCCTGATAGTAATCGCGCGTATCTCGTCTCAGGCCACAATCAGATAAGCTAAGTGTACAGGTACCAAATACCCCAAGTTTCCAAGGGGCGGTCCTGCACGGTGCCCTAGTTTAGACCAACACTCATGAAGAGCATTGGCCCGGGTTGCTGATTAAGAATCCTCGGGTTAATTACTCCCTATGAAAATTTTAGTTGTTATTAGGCAAATGGTAAAACCAATGTTGGGCCTTGCTGGAAGAGTTTTATTCAAAGCAAACTGTCAAGAGGGGCCCATAAACCCTCACCGTGTTAGGGACGCAAAATCAAGGAACATAACACCGGTATGACGAAAACTAAGGCGGCAAGAGTGGAACAAAAGACCGAGCAAAAGGCCAAGCCTTCCACCCTTTACCAAGTATATAGGTGAATAAGAGATATTGTGATATCCCAACATATCCATGTTACAACAAGGAACAACCTGCACTGCACCCTGCAACTAGCAACGCTACAAGAGGGGCTGCACAAAAGCGGTAACATAGCCAAACAACGGTTTGCTAGGAAGGTGGGTTAGAGGCTTGACATGGCAATATGGGAGGCTTGATAAAAAAGTGGTAGGTAGCGCGACATAGTGATAGAACGAACAACTAGCAAGCAAAGATAGAAGTGACATCGGGGTAATGATCTTCTGGCCTGCAATGTTTTCAGAGGGATTGAATCCTTGCTCCTCGTGAACGTACTCAACAGGATTCTCGTTCATGAACTTGTGTCCCGGATCTACCCAAAGCAAGAATACAACAACGGAACAACAATCAATCACGGTGCAATGGTCAAGCAACATGATGCAAGACATGACATGGCATCTAAGATATGTGGTGCAATGCATATGAGGTGCTTCGGAAGGGGTGCAAACGAGATGGAAGGAGAAACGATGAACATGGCACAATCTTGGTAACCCAAGCATGCCACTGGATAGATTGGAATAATTCGGTTGAATTCGGTATAAAGAATACGTGGAACGGATGCACGGAGTGCAAATGGCACGCAAAGCAAAATGCAATGCAAAACTGTCATTAACGGCAACATGACACTTTGTGTGCAATGTTTTAAGTATGCTACAGGAATATATCATGGAAAATAATATAATGGCATGCTAGTACTTAATGTACTTAACAAAACTCACTTACTGAACATGCTACAAATATCTACAAAAATGATGATATCATCAATGCAAACATGGCAAGTGACATAAACAGATACCAAACTAAGTAGAATTTAATGTCATGGTAGAAACAAATGCATGATAGCTTCTTTGCAAGCATGTTTAACTTAATATAAAGCATATCATGGCATGAGATTAATTCTAGCAGCAAGTAGGCATGATGAAGAGCATGTTCATGTGCAAAACTACCCCATAGCATATTTGCATAAATATACACATGAAAGACAAAACAACAACATGATGTAAAATGACATGTGTCAAACTTGCTCAAATGCAGAAACTAATTCCCTCACTGGATTGGTGGGATTTTTCTACCCCAAAAACATATATAATATGTCTAGGTTGCATTAGAAAAATCCCCACACTTATGCAAAAACAATTACTGCCTGAAATGGAAACCTCAGCATATGTAAACTCTGGCATGTTTCGAATTTGGAATAA